>NC_142110.1:28083543-28245626 GCF_056152115.1 Neolamprologus brichardi
CAGAATTAATTACTAATGAAGTCATTCTGATGTCAGTTTTCAGCATGTGTGACCCAAACTGTGATAAAAGGCAAGCAGTATTGTAATGACAGTCTAACCGACTCCATCAAACACTTTAATTCTGTTTCCAGTATTTGGGGTTAGGGTTGGGGCCATCACCACTGATGATGTACACATCAGAAGGTTAGCCAAGTGGAGGCTAGACTTACCAATGAGGCCGACATAGGACATGAGGCAGCCATGGTAGTTATCGTGAGGGCAGGTGGTGACGGTGTGAGGTGTCACCTGGCAGTTCATGTGGAAATCAGCGAGCCGAGACCTGCAACAGGAAGCAACACAACAAAAAAACATCAGTAACATGATGTAATTTGGCCAACAGCTACCAGCTCCCTGTGTGTGTGTGTGTGTGGGGGGGGGGGTGCGCTGTCAAGCTTGCCTAGAGTGAATGGGGTTCTTTGCCTCTGGAGAATAAACCTCCCCCAAAGGGCTTGAGACAATCGAAACACTTCTATTTTTAGATGTTCATGGAAGACCTTTCTGTCAGTTTACGAAAACGGCGCCCCTCATCTTGAATTGGGGTGTAAAGCGAGCAGCAGCCCCCTGTTAGCATCACCTTCAACCACCACAACCAGCTGCTGCTTCTACACACATGGTAGCTTCTGCTGGGCTTTAACGACGCTGCTAACATCTGCTGGAGTCATCGCTTCGAAACGGACACCATTGAGGGAGGAAGACCTTCCCTAAATCCTGAACCGGCCAATCAGCACACATCAGCAGAGTGCTAGCATTTTATGGCAATCACTGTGAGAAAAACTAAAGGACAGAAGAGTAGTTTTCCTTCATGCTGGACTTATGGAAGCAAAAATGAAACAGACTTTTGTGTACAATCAGCTGGAAATAACATTTTGTTCTATTCACTCCATCGAGCGCCTCCTGGTGTGCCCCCAGCTGAACCGCAGGCACAATGGACAGGCAGTGTAATGCTGTGGGTGGTTCAATGAGAGTGTGTTTTTAAATCCTACATGCTGCTCGTCACGTCTGCAGAATCATTCCCGTGAACACTGAAAGCAAACACGTGTCATTTTGGGGGGTTTTGCAGGAAGGACTGATGGTCACATGACACTGAGTGGTCCTTAGTAATTAAGCCTAACAATGGACTGTAATAAGCAGCAGCTGCACAAACAACCTCTGGGGTTGACTTTTTTTATGGGATTCATCATCGGTTGATGGAGCACAACAGCTGGTGGAGGTGATTTAGCAGGTGTCATTAAACCACAGAAGAAGAAAAGAATGTGGCGTGGTGACGTCAAAGCCCCAGTCAAAGCGCCAACAATGGAGGCATGTGGGAAGCATGACGTTCAGCTCTGTGTAACAGTTTCGATGCTGAGGACATGCCCTGATTATCGCTGGGCTTCACCCTGCATCTCGCTCAGATCAGCAAACTAAAACAGATGGATTTACAGAGTGACTAACATAAAGAAAGTAAGAAAAGAGCAATTTTATTCAGCTGAAAATGATTCACAGATGGCATCATACGCTGTAACAGCTACAGAAATGGAAATGAATGGGAGCCGACTCTCGCAGATGTGAAGGGGACAGTTTCTCCTCTCTACATTTATCATACAGACCTGTCCCACACTCACAGACGAGTGGAAGTAAATCCAACAGATTATGTTTGAAGTCTTTCACACCAAAATTTCCAAAGACAAAAAGTGGCTGATTTGGACTCCTTTGAAAGAAGACGGGTTGTTTTGGCAGCAGCATGGATGCTAATGAGACACTGGGGGAAAAATATCCTCCCCTCATGAAAGATGGGCGACGGCAGTGCCACAGTTGGCTGCTTATGAGAGATGAACAAACTGTGTTTAATAAGCTTCATGGGCTTGCCTCTCACTGCCTTGCAGTCTGGACCTCACGCCGAGTCCGGTTCGGCCCTCAAAACAAACTGATGAGTCAGGTTTTGTGCATGTGTAAAAAATTCAGACCTGACTGAAGAAAGAGAGAGAAGGGCCAGACTCTGATGGACTCTTTGCAGTAAGTGTCACTGTCCATGCATGCATCCACTTTCTGCTATTTATGAGGGCCAAATTAATGTTAAACCACAGTCCACGGCCTCGCCCACAAACCAACCAGTAACCAGTGTTTATCAACACGTTTAGTCAAGAGGAAGGGCGGCACACCAAAGATGCATTAAACATGCATCCCTACATGACACCAAACTCCATAACTGACTGAAAACAGGGGAAAACAACCACGGTGAGAGAGAGCAGCCATTTATAAACTACACAATTTAGTTAACGAGCAGGGAGCAGAGCTACTGTTTCTCCATGTAAAACACTGAATTATCAGAGGTTTGGAGATCGGGGAAAGGACCAAAACACTGCTGCTGGGAGCAGGCTTTTTAAAATGGCCGGATGTAGACAGGAACCATTTAGCAGCTGACATGTGGACAGACTAGCCCATGGGTTTAACCAATCAGGTGGAGAGACACATTCTATCTGTTTTGTCCTCGGTCTGTTCCAGGATCCCATCCCGCTGTCTGGATAGGTGATGAGCCACCTCGGCTGACTCCTTTCGATGTGGAGGAGCAGCGGCTCTAGTCTGAGCCTGCCTCTCAGGCCGAGCACAGACAGCTTTGAAGGAAGCTTTATTTCTTTTGTCTGGATCATCTGATAATGCCACAATCAGGAAAACTGGACCAGACTGTGAATCAAACAAAGGCAGAGGGTCTCCCCAGACAGATGGGCTTATGGCTGAGACCCTGCCTGAAAGAGCCTGCCCTGCAGTGTTCCCACCACCCGGATGAGGTGCTATAGGGGTCTGATGATTTGTCACTGGGAAGGCAACCAAAAGAAGCTTGTAAGGACATAATTTACTTTATTTTGATGACAGATTAATCGGCTGATATGCTTCCAGTATTTTCTGATAACAGGGAGAGGACAGAGTCCTGTTTCAAAGAGTCTGCTCTTCTGGATTTAGTTCTTCTTGAGGTAAAAACACAGACATTTCCCAGTCAACCAGTTCAAATCATTCACGCCATGCCCAGTTTATCCACTGAGCAGAGAGATTTCAACACAACGCCTCAGTGTTAATGCTGTTTAAGTACTGTGAATGGAGTATAAAGTGGGTATGTAGCACTCAGACTGCTGTTATTTGCACTGTCGAAGTGTAAAGTCCTTCAGAAATGCAAACCGTGTTAAAAACAGATCGAACAGATGCCCAGCAAACTCTCCTGAGAGCTGAAAATCCTCGTCGAAATATTCGCCTGATTCATGCAGTAGTTTGGGAGATTATCTGCTGTTCCTGCGTGCATGTCCTGCAGTATCCACTACATCATGCATATGTTAATGCACAAGAAACTGTCACAGGCAATAAGAGTAAAGCTGCTGAGCTTAATCTACTGCCTGTCCTACTTTTGTGTTTCACATCCCGTCTCTCCTCTTGGTTTCCTTTGTCTCGCTCGCCTCTTAAAGCCTCTCTCCTGCTTCGTCTCTTTAACGTCGCTCTTCTTCTTCTCTCTTGAAAATTTTTGACAGACAGGTGAGGTGAAAGGTGGCGTGTGGTGACGGAGACGTGTGATCTTGTCGCTGTTTGAGACAGCGTGGTGGGCTTTGTGTTTACGCCGAGCTTTAGCTGGCCGCCATCGCAGGACTGCATCATGTCCTCAGAGAGGACACGAGAGCGTGACACGGAAGACATGACTGTGTGGCGGCTGTAGAGAGTGATCGGGTGTGACAGGCCGACTGCAGAGTGACTTTCAAACAGAGGCCACTGAGTGTGTGTCTGTGTGTGAGTCCGCGTGTCTGTGTGTGTTTACGCAGGGACATTATGACAAAACTCACTCACTTGAACACATCCTCTAAGCATCTCCAAGGAAGGCTGTCACTGATGAAGGTCAAGTGATCTCAGCTTTCTCCGACCTGCTGCTAAACTTCTCAAGTTCCCGGGCCTCAGCAGAACCAGGCCCTCCAGAACTTGGTGGAGGCTGGACCAAAAAAATAAAACTCACAGGAATGCAGTGCTTCATCCGTCCATCCACTGCAGGACTGTCTCTGTGAGTGTGTGATGATGTTGTTGTATTTCTGTATTTTGAGTCCCATGTGCTCGTGTCCCGGCCAGTCCAGCTCATAGAAACTATGCGGGGACGTTATACTCTCCAGGAAACTGCTGACATCTGTGAGTCCTTCTGTTGATGATTATGACTATTTTTCTTTATGCTAAGACGATGAGCGTTTCTCTCTAACTGATAGAGTCACAGGAGGAACTGTTGGTGCTGAACAGACCAATGACAGTAGCTGTAGATCTCTAAGAAAGTGAAAGGTCAGATTACACCGCTGGTTATGGCGCAGATTTCCAGCTGAAGCATAAATCCTCAGTAAGCTTGGAGCCTGTATTACAGCTTTATGCTGGAATACAGGCAGAGATCGGTGATGATGGTGCGGACTGGTTAGTGTGGGTCTGTGAGTAACTGCACAAACATGAGACCTTACTGAGGCTCAGACTAGTTTATAAGATTATTTTTGTGTCTTTGTTAAATCTGATCTTTGTGTTTGAATCGCCTGCACATACCAGCACACACACCTGCTCTCACATGAGAGACCAGAGCTGTGTTTATGGGAGGACCATCCTGGCCTAAACCAGCCTGCCAGTGACCTGCGGCTAAACTGAGTCTGCGCCCTCAAACCTCACCTAACCTTCAAACTGCTCATTCCAGAGACAGAAGTACCATCACTCACACACACACCGTACCATCGCACACACTCACACACACTCACACACACCTGCCCCTTCGCCCTTTGCTGTCTCGTCGTGGCAGATGCCATGTGAGGCATGAGCCAACTGCCGTCGAGCTCTTTGTTAGTCTTAAGGATGCATGAGGAGAGGGTTTACAACACGAGGCTGGTTTTTAAAGGACATCATCACCATCAGCCCATGACCTTCCTGCAGTTTTCCTATTAATAATTATTTCGAGTGACCTGAGGATCAGCTCCATCAGTCTGACTTCAAACCTTCACGTTTACTTGTTGAAAACTTGCACCTCTATAGTGCCTTTTGCTTTGGGCTTTATGAAGGGCTTTCATTTATGCCTCCTTCTGTCATCACACAGTCACAGACGTGCGTGCATGTACGAGGCTTTGGTCGTACATGCACGGGTACGACCAAAGCCTGTTACACCATCCGCACCAGTTATGCTTCCTGTTATGAGTCACCCCGGTGACTGTTGTTGTAGCTTATGATTGGTTAATTTGGGGGCCGTGCATGTGGCCTGGGCGTGTGTCTGACATCAGCACCAGTTACACTACCGGTACACATTCATAACTCTAGCACCTCGGTCTCCTTCTATCGCAACATCCTTTCTGTCATACCAGTCCTCAGCATGTCCTCCTTCACTGCATCCATCTGTCTTCTCCTCTTGCCTGGCAGCTCCATCTTCATCCTCAACCTTCCCTCCTCTGCACATGTGCAAAACCATCGCAGCCTCTCTGACTCTGAGTTGTCTCTCTGATGGAGCAGTTTGGAACAAGTTAGGCTAAGATTGACGTCAAACACCACGCCTGCATACTCACCGTCATCTCAGTGTTTTGTTACTGCAGTAAGGACAAGGACTGTCATGAGCAATGTTCCCTCTAAGCTGCGTGCGTCCGCAGTTGCACACTGCTGGCATGGTCTCTGCGCACAGAAAATCTGTGTTGCGCACAAACAAATCTAACCTGAATTGAAATTAAAATGAAAACTTTAACAATTCTGTTTTGCAGTGTTAGTCAGTGAGTGACTGGCTGCTCCCGTATGGGATTAGAACGATGCCACCTTATCCCATAGTCCAGCCAAGAATGTGATTCACATTCGTATACACGCAGCTAATCAACGTCGTTGACAGGCTATGACAGCGTCCTTATGTGTCGACGCCGGTGTTTTAGCTAGCAAAGTGGCTGATGTGGAGTGATGCCATGTTAATGACAACGTGGACAACCATTGGAGATGTGAGCAGGACAGACGGAACAATTGACGGAAAAGGTGTGGACTTTATACCAGTTTTTAAATTGTGTTGATCAGCCACGTAAAACTAGAGTTATGATAAAAATATATGCAATGTTTGGTTTCCTTCCTGAATACTACCGTTGTTTATATTTACTGTGGGAAGAAACGGTAAAAACGGCGTTTTATATGGAAAACGCTCGAAAGCGCTCTCCTCCTGTGAGCAAAAACAGAACCAAAAAACCCACCCTTTCCTATTCGTCAAAAAAAGTACCATGTCAATCAATCAAAACATGGCATTTAGTTGTTAGGGAGGGGAAGCTTTATGAGTGACGGCGGTGTTTTGAGATGTGAGAGATTTGCGACGTTTAGAGCTAATCTGTTAGTGTGTAGTGTAGTCAATAGTTTTGTTGTGTGTGTCACAGCAATGAGGCGACTGCTGAATGTTACAGGTGTTACAGCAGTGATACATCTCCTGCTGTCAGGCCTGTCGTTCTCCTTTATCTCATAGTGGACAGAAATTATTTTTGGAGTGGCACAAATAATTTGTGTGGCATCAAATTTGATGCAGAACAGCTGATTGTTCTGTAAATAGTTTGAAATGTTTATTTAAAAAATGCCTTCGCTGCATTTTTAGGTAAACAGCTGCAAAAAACTTTGTTGTCTGCATAACTCAGTTACTTTTTTGAATAAGTAACTATATAATTAATTGCCCAGCATTGGTCATTATATACTGTATTTTGCAGACAGAGTTACAGGACTCTCTCCCAGACCACAGACTTATAATACAAGTCACAGCTTTATAAAAAAAAAAAAAAAGAAAAAAAAAGTTGTGTTTTCAAAATTGGAGTTCAAGTTATTTTTACTTCCAATAGTGTTAACATACTACACAGGTCATGAACAAGATTTTTTTTAATCTTTATTGTAAGTGGGCTAAAATAGTTAATTAAAAGCGTCTAACATAAATGTAAATGCTGTAATTTGATTATTTTAATAAACCATGTAACTTGGATGGATTCGATGCTGCACTGTTCCAAAAAATAGTAATGTCAAAGTATCTTACTGTATATTTTACAGTTTTGTACTGTCTTTCTAGGATATCATTAAATTTACATAAGTAGACTGTGATCTTACATGTCAAAGGTAAAATAACGTAACAGCTCTGTAAATATAGTAAAACACAATTTACTTGTTTTTTAAATATATTTTTTTGTACATATGCATATTTAGATTGTAAAAATACATCCAGAAATGTATCATAATTTCACGAACATTTGTCTGTTATGTGAGAGAATGATCTGTTAAATTCAAATGTCATACTATGGAAAAATATATGAAATGATCGAAAATTAATGAGAACAATCAATAATTAAAGGAGTATTTGAATTATAATTTGCTGAAAATTTCATGTCACCTAGGTCTGATTCAATAATTAAGAGGTAACAAGTGAAAATATAATTAATAGGAATAAAAACTAAAAAAAACATATTGTGGCGTGTTGGGGGAACAGCTAGTTCTCTCCCATCATGCATTGGGACATGTGCTGCTTAGATGTTCTTGTTTTATTGTTTATGGTTACGTTACTTTTAACTGTTATCGTGAATGTTGTGTTTATGCCGTGGTGCAGAGTCACTGACAGTTGTTGTTTTGTAGCGGGAGTGCTGTACCATGAGTGACTTCTGTTGTGCTGTTGTTGAAACTTGAGGCACATGTAGCACCAGCAAGTGTTTTAATAAACAGCTCCCCCTACCAACTTGGGGTTGGATGACAAGCTCAATCTCTCTTTGTGAGCTTCTTTGTTAAGATTCCTTTGCATGCCACAATGTAAAACATTGCACGGCCACGCTGTGCTAATTATAAATTTTGAATAAGAAATGTAGAGTAAGGAATTGCAATTAATATAAATCTCAGAACAGAAATAGGCCTCTGCACCTGGGGTGAGGGTGTGGCCATGAAAACAATGTGACATGCCATTGGATGTTGGGACACATAATAACATGACGCTAAGCATCGGCCAATGAATGTGAACTAACAACAACCAGGTCGCGGGTATGGCTGCGACCGTAGGAAAAAATCCTAATATGAAGGTATTTTACTGCATTTTACAGTAATGTTCTGTTCTTCTAGAATATCATTAAAGTTACGTAAATAGACTTTGACTTCACATTTCAAATGTAAATTAACGTTAAATCACTGTAATGTAATGAAACATAATTTTCATGATTATTAAATGTATCTGTCTGTACATATGCATATTTAGATTGTTAAAATACATTCACAAATGTATCATGATTTCACAAATGTCCGTTATTTGAAAGATCGACCTGTTGAATTCAAATGTAATGCCATGGAAAAGCATATAACATGATCCCTATAAGCTTGTGTTACATCACATAAGTATTGTTATCGTTGCTAGTTAGGGCGATCGTGGCTCAAGAGTTTGCAGTTCGCCTTGTGATCAGAAGGTTGCCGGATCGAGCCCCGGCTCGGACACTCTCCGTCGTTGTGTTCGTGGTCAAGACACTTCGCCTTCTGGCGGTAGCCAGAGGTGCGATATGGCAGCCTCGCCTCTGTCCCAGGGCGTACAATCCATTATTATTTAAACCAACTGTTAACTGTATATTTCTGTACATTTACGTATTATGATTCATATTGCCACGTTCATTGACCTTGTTTATAGGTAATTTCATTGTTTGATCACGTTATAATGTTCCTAATTTAATGTCTAAAAGCACTTGGAAAAGGCAAAATCCCATGTAAAATTAGCGCAACAAACTCTATTTTCATTACTGAAAATGACCGTATTTTTATGGGACAATTATTTTCTGTTATTTTACGGTCGTATTTTGGCGCCCCAGCTGCCGGAATATTACCGTTTTTTTAAGATGTTTTTTTTCCCTATTTATAGATGATTTTATTGTTTAATCACATTAACATGTTCCTAATTTAATGTTTAGCGGCACTTGAAAAAGGCGAGATCCCATATCAAATTAGCGCAACTAATTGTATTTTCATTACTGGAAATAACCGTATTTTTATGGGGAGTTATTTTCTGTTATTTCACGGTCGTATTTTGGCGCCCCAGCTGCCGGAATATTATCGTTGTTTTAGGATGTTTTTTTTAACAGTGTGGCGTGACCACAGTGCACACGTCTGCTGTTGCTCACAGTCCAAGGGATCGCTCAGGGAGTTTGTGTGTTCGCTCAAACACATGAAAAATTAGAGGGAACATTGGTCGTGAGCCTCTACTCTGCTGCAGCAACACAGTTTTCTCACCAATGTCCTGCTTCGGTTCTTCAGCGGCTCTTTGGGGTCAGGTTCTGGAGGATGTCCACCTTCAGTGTTTCAGATTTCTGTTCTCCTTTGGCAGGAGGGGGTGGGGTGTGGGGGGTGTGGGGATGCTGAGTTGTTGCTGCTGTTTATCACATGCAGGGTTTTCTACAGTGCAGTTAGAAACATGAGTGCGGAGTTTAGCTACCTTTGACACAGGACGTCTCTTTTTCCCACCAAAAACCCTTAAACCTCTTTTTCTATTTCATTTTTTTGTTGTTAAAATAATCATATTTTCAGATCTGTACTTTTTATCTGGGCTTTGGGCTTATTACGGGGCACTGAATTCACATCAACCCTGTTAAATACGTCACAATCCTGCCAGCAGTGTCCAGCAGGTGCCTGCACCCGTTCCTGCTTCCGCTGGAGGCTCAGGTGAGCCCGTCCAGCAGTTTTTCTCGTGTTCTGGAGGCTTAGGAGAACTAGCTGTTGTCAGCTCTGTTACCTGCTGAGTTTTCAGCTCAGTCTTCAGCTCAGGCATCAGCTCTGTTTCCAGTTCACCCATTAGCTCTGTCACCAGCTCAGTCAGTTGCTCAGCCACCTGTTCCGCCACTTCCATCCTCTGCTGGAAGCTCCGGTGAGCTCATTCAACCAGCAGGGGACTGCATCTCAGTAATAAATCCCGGACAGACTGTTTGCACTGCACTGCCCCAGCCGTTGCATCCTGTGCCTACAGTTAGCGTCCCTTCTGCTGGAGGTCTTCATACCTGCTGGCCCTGCCTTTGTTCCTGCTGGAGGCCCAGGAGAGCCCCTCCAGCAACCTTCCTCGTCCACTGGGGGTTCAGGAGAACCGCTCCAGCCTCTTGCCACGTCAGCTGGAGGGCCCAGAGAGCCCGTCCAGCTTCATACCACATCAGCTGGGGGTTCTGGAGCGCCCATCCAGCACCTCTCTGTGTCCACTGACGGCTCTAGTGAGTCCGTTCAGCCACCACCTGCTCCACCACCTGCGGCTTCCACACTGTCACCTGCAGCACCACCATCTGGTCCTGCCTCACCTGGTCCTGCCTCGTCCACATCTGGTTTGGTGTCAGTGGCCACCTTCCAGGCCGCTGACTGGACTTCTTCACCAGCACAGACAGCCTTTGGACCTGCTCAATCGCCACCGTCTTCCACGTGGTCAGGCTCCTGAACTACTTCGTCGCCACCGCTGGCTCTGCGGTCGGCCTCCTGAACTGATAAACCATGGACTGTTATGCTGTCACCCTCCGGGTTGACCTCCTGAGTGGTGCTTTTGGACTTTGTTCACCTGGAGTCAGGGTCAGCTCCTGAAATGTTTATTAACTGTTTCCTGGGCTCCTGTGCCTTTAGTGGGCCTTTGTTTCGGACTGTTTGAGTTCCAGGTTTTCTTGTGAACCTTTTTGTTTTATTGATTAGTTTCAGGGTCAGTTTTAGGTTGTTTATTTAGTCTCCTCTTGTTTGCCTTAGTATTTTTCTATCAGTTCATTCATGTCTGCATTTTGAGTCCACTCCTTACTACTTACTTACTAAGTAAGTACTACTTACTTACTACTTACTGAATATTTGCTGAAGTTTAGGATGCTCAGTCAAATTAATCAGCTCTTCAAACTTAATACAACACGCATGAAAGCCATGACCCAGAAAAGTGGATTCACATCAAATTTTAAACCTGGCTTTAAACACTGAACATCTTATTAATCTCTTAATTAATATTTTACTCATGAACAGAAAGACTGAGCAGGCACAAGTTTGGTTTTGACTCGTCTTTGAGACCGGATGCTTCAGACTCTTTCCTCCACTCTGTGAGACCTGAGAAGACTGATGACAGGAACCTGAGGGCATCAGTAAAGGCATTGACGGGTTCATATCCAGACTCTCTGAGATCAAAGCTCCTACCACCACCACTAAAATCAGAGTATTTTACCCTGAAACAAAGCGCTTTACCCATGCAGGAAATAGTTAGCATGGTGACAAATGAAGGTCAGAGAGCGATGATGGCAGAGCCAAAGACAGCAGAGTAGTTGGGGCAGATTTAGCTGAGGAGTGCAGTCTGCTGCCTCAGAAACCACTTGATCAAATCCTGCCGAGCACTCATCTCCCTGCAGGGCTCGTTAAAGTTTCATCTCCACTAATCATCAACCGGCAGAGAGATGGAGCAGATGTACTGTACGCTGCCTGACCCAAGATGTTTCCTCTGAATTAGACTCAGACCCTCGTAATACCAGGACTCTGGAACAACATGCATGAAAAAAAATGTTTGAAAAAGTCATGCCTACAGGTTACCGCGCGGAGGCGTTCGTGTGACAGCGGCAGGAAGTTCCCGAGCGTTCAAGTCTTTCTTTGATTTGATGTGTTTCCATCGTCTCGTGTTCAGACATGTTTGTATGAACTTCTTCTTACGGTCATTGCATTTAGCACGCCCTTTGAATTTTGGTTTAAAGGTACCGGCTTTACAGCCACCGCTCAGACGCTCCAGGCCCCAGCCATCATAGAAGTCCTGAACTCAGCCGTCTACATCAGATGACAACCGAAGCCTCGGTTTGCTGCTCCACTTCATGGATATTTATTCCATTAAGGGACCATTTTCAACTCATTAGCCTCTGTTTAGATAACACTTTTATTTGCAACATTAGTTAAAATATTTTTCCATATTTTCTTTAATAAAGGTTAATATTTTTATTAGAATTTTAGACAGCAAGTGTTCATGAGTCACGTCTGCCCTCCAATATCTTTAGCTGCACTTGTAGCTAGCCTTTTATACCATCTGTTCAGATTTGTGTTCGATCATTTTATTATATTACATTGAATTTTTACGGGCTGTGTCCACAGGCAGGGTTTTCTCTTCAACTTCATGAACATGAAGCCAATTTTTTGAGTACAATACAACTGAAGTATATTCAATTCAATTTCAATTCAATTTTATTTATATAGTGCCAAATCACAACAAAAGTCGCCTCAAGGCGCTTCATAGATACAGAGAAAAACCCAACAATCATATGACCCCCTATGAGCAAGCACTTTGGCGACAGTGGGAAGGAAAAACTCCCTTTTAACAGGAAGAAACCTCCGGCAGAACCAGGCTCAGGGAGGGGCGGCCATCTGCTGCGACCGGTTGGGGTGAGAGAAGGAAGACAGGATAAAAGACATGCTGTGGAAGAGAGACAGAGGTTAATAACAGATATGATTCAATACAGAGAGGTCTGTTAATACATAGTGAGCGAGAAAGGTGACTGGAAAGGAAAAACTCAATGCATCATGGGAATCCCCCGGCAGCCTACATCTATTGCAGCATAACTAAGGGAGGATTCAGGGTCACCTGGTCCAGCCCTAACTATATGCTTTAGCAAAAAGGAAAGTTTTAAGCCTAATCTTAAAAGTAGAGATAGTGTCAGTCTCCCGAATCCAAACTGGAAGCTGGTTCCACAGAAGAGGGGCCTGAAAACTGAAGGCTCTCCCTCCCATTCTACTTTAAAATACTCTAGGAACAACAAGTGGGCCTGCAGAGCGGGAGTGAAGTGCTCTAATAGGGTGATATGGTACTACAAGGTCATTAAGATAAGATGGGGCCTGATTATTTAAGACCTTGTATGTGAGGAGCAGGATTTTGAATTCAATTCTGGATTTAACAGGAAGCCAATGAAGGGAAGCGAAAACAGGAGAAATATGCTCTCTCTTTCTAGTCCCTGTCAGTACTCTTGCTGCAGCATTTTGGATTAGCTGAAGGCTTTTCAGTGAGATTTTGGACATCCTGATAATAATGAATTGCAGTAATCCAGCCTGGAAGTAATAAATGCATGAACTAGTTTTTCAGCGTCACTCTGAGACAGGATATTTCTAATTTTAGAGATGTTGCGCAAATGGAAGAACGCAGTCTTACATATTTGTTTAATATGTGCGTTGAAGGACATATCCTGGTCAAAAATGACTCCAAGGTTCCTCACAGTGTTACTGGAGGCCAAGGTAATGCCATCCAGAGTAAGAATCTGGTTAGATACCATATTTCTAAGCTTTTCAGCACCGAGTACAGTGACCTCAGTTTTATCTGAATTAAGAAGCAGAAAGTTAGTGGCCATCCAAGTCTTTATGTCTTTAAGACATTCCTGCAGTTTAACTAATTGGTGTGTGTTATCTGGCTTCATGGACAGATAGAGCTGGGTGTCATCTGCATAGCAGTGAAAATGTATGCTATGTCTTCTAATGATGCTGCCTAGGGGAAGCATGTATAATGTAAACAGAATTGGTCCTAGCACTGAACCCTGTGGAACTCCATAATTAACCTCAGTGTGTGAAGAGGACTCTCCATTTACATGCACAAATTGGAGTCTATTAGATAGATATGATACAAACCACTGCAGTGCAGTACCTGTAATACCTATAGCATGTTCTAATCGCTCTAATAGGATATTATGGTCAACAGTATCGAATGCTGCACTAAGGTCAAGAAGGACAAGCACAGAGATGAGTCCACTGTCAGAGGCCATAAGAAGATCATTTGTAACCTTCACTAAAGCTGTTTCTGTGCTGTGATGAACTCTGAAACCTGACTGAAACTCTTCAAATAAACCATTCCTCTGCAGATGATCTGTTAGCTGTTTGACAACTACTCTTTCAAGGATTTTTGATATGAAAGGAAGGTTGGAGATTGGCCTATAATTAGCTAAGACTGCTGGGTCTAGAGATGGCTTTTTGAGTAAAGGTTTAACTGCAGCCACCTTGAAGGCCTGTGGTACATAGCCGATTATTAGAGATAGGTTGATCATATATAAGATCGAAGAATTAATCAATGGCAGGACTTCTTTGAGCAGTTTTGTAGGAATGGGGTCTAAAAGACACGTTGATGGTTTGGAGGAAGTAATTATTGAAGTTAACTCAGAAAGATCGATTGGAGAAAAAGAGTCTAACTTAACATCAATGGTACTAAGAGTAGCTGTAGATAATATTACATCTGTGGGATGATTATTGGTAATTTTTTCTCTAATGATAAAAATTTTATTTGTGAAGAAGTTCATGAAGTCATTACTAGTTAACGTTAAAGGGATGGTTGGCTCAAAAGAGCTCTGACTTTTTGTCAGCCTGGCTACAGTGCTGAAGAGAAACCTGGGGTTGTTCTTATTTTCTTCAATCAGTGATGAGTAGTAAGCTGTTCTGGCTTTGCGGAGGGCTTTCTTATAAAGCAACAAACTATTTCTCCAGGCTAAATGATGATCCTCTAAATTTGTGACACGCCATTTCCTCTCCAGCTTACGAGTCATCTGCTTTAGGGTACGTGTTTGAGAATTATACCACGGGGTCAGGTACTTCTGATTAGAGACCTTAGTTTTCACTGGAGCTACAGTATCCAGAGTCGTACGTAGTGAGGAGGTGAAATTATTAACAAGATAATCGACCTCTGTTGGGGTAGCGTTCAGATAGCTGCTCTGCTCTGTGTTGGTACAGGGCATTGACGATGATAACAGTGGGTGGATTATATTCTTAAACTTAGTTACAGCGCTTTCAGAAAGACATCTACTTTGATAAAGTCCACTCTCCACTGCTGCGTAATCAATTATTGTAAATGTAAATGTTATCAAGAAATGATCAGACAGGAGAGGGTTTTCAGGAAACACTGTTAAATGTTCAGTTTCTATGCCATATGTTAAAACAAGATCTTGAGTGTGATTAAAGTGGTGGGTGGGTTCTTTTACATTTTGAGAGAAACCAATTGAGTCTAACAACAGATTAAATGCCATGTTGAGGCTGTCATTTTTAGCATCAACATGGATGTTAAAATCACCCACAATAATTATTTTATCTGAGCTCAGAACTAAATTAGATATAAAGTCTGAGAAATCAGACAGAAACTCTGTGTAAGGCCCAGGTGGACGATAGATGATAACAAGTAAGACTGGTTTCTGAGTTTCACAGCTGGGGTGGACAATGTTAAGCATCAGGCTTTCAAATGAATTAAAAGTCTGTCTTGGTCTTTCATTAATTAATAGACTGGTGTGAAAAATTGCTGCCACACCGCCCCCTCGACCTGTGCTTCGAGATTTCTGGTAGTTAGAATGACTCGGGGGTGTTGATTCATTTAAACTAACATAATCATCCTGCTGCAACCAGGTTTCTGTAAGGCAGAGTAAATCAATTTGTTGATCAATTATTAAGTCATGTACTAACAGAGACTTGGAGGAGAGAGACCTAATATTTAATAATCCACATTTCACTGTTTTACTCTTTGGTTCAGATGTGGATACTGTATTGTTCTTTCTTTGTAAATGTTTAAGTTGTTTGTTGCTGGTTTTTTGTTTGTTTTTTGTCTTTTTGGAAGCTGACACAGTCTCTATGGAGATGGGTTTTTGGGGGGGTAGCAGGAGGAGAGAAGCTGCAGAGAGGCGTGTAAGACTGCAACTCTGCTTCCTGGTCCCAACTCTGGATAGTCATGTTTTGAGGGGTTTAATAAATTTGTCCATATTTCTAGAAATGAGAGCTGCTCCATCCAAAGTGGGATGGATGCCATCTCTCCTAACAAGACCAGGTTTCCTCCAGAAGGTTTGCCAATTATCTATGAAGCCCACATCATTTCTGGGACACCACTCAGACAGCCAGCAATTTAAGGAGAACATGCGGCTAAACATGTCACTCCTGGTCTGATTGGGGAGGGGACCAGAGAAAACTACAGAGTCCGACATTGTTTTGGCAAAGTTGCACACCGATTCAATATTGATTTTAGTGACCTCCAATTGGCGTAACCGGGTGTCATTACTGCCGACGTGAATTATGATTTTACTGAATTTACGTTTACCCTTAGCCAGCAGTTTTAAATTTCCTTCAATGTCGCCTGCTCTGGCCCCTGGAAGACAATTGACTATGGTTGCCGGTGTCTCTAGCTTCACATGTCTGAGAACAGAATCACCAATTACCAGAGTTTGACCCCCGGCGGGTGTGTCACCGAGTGGGGAAAAACGGTTAGACACATGAACGGGTTGGTGGTGTACCTGGGGCTTCTGTTTAGGACTATGTTTCCTCCTCACCGTTACCCAGCCGCCCTCTTTCCACAGCTGCTTGGGATCTGCCGGGGAACAGCTAGCGGGGCCTACGCTATCTTCGGCTGCACCAGCTACAGGGGCCTGGCTAGCTAAGGGTGAGTGAAGGGTGCGAAGCCGAGTCTCCAGTTCAGTAATCCTGGCCTCCAGAGCTGCAAATATGCTACATTTGTTACAGATATCATTACTGCTAAAGGAGGCCGAGGAGTAACTAAACATCTGACACAATGTGTCAGATGTTTAGTATATAAAATCAAAGATTTATTTACTCAAACAATTAATCTTTAATTAAAATGTGCTCAGTGAGAAATGAATGTGTAACAGTTCAGTAAATTTAATTAGAGCAGAACATTTTATATTTTACAAAATTGTATGGAAAATTTCAAATTAAAAAGTGAGAATTTCAATGTAAAGTTGAAATTCAGAGTCTCTTCAGCAGAGAGTTTTTTTCCTTGTTAAGGTCACGACACAAACACAAAATATAACCAATCAGGATCGAGAGTGTGCAGACATGACAACATCAACACTGTAAATACCCACGGAGCTCGAATGCATCACTTGTTCCCAACTAATAAATTAATAAACTAACAAATAAAACTAATAAATAAAAACACATTCACACAGGACGCACTATTACACACACACACCCACGCACACAAACTCACACATTAATATTTAGTGTTTCTGCGATAAATCAGATCGTCTGTTTTCCTGCTCTCATTTATCGCTGTGCAGTGTGTTTGTGTCTGTGTGTGCATGTGTGTCTGCGGTGGTGTGTGTGTGTGCAAGTGAAGGTGAAGAATATTAAAATGAAATTACAGCGAGGCTGAGTGAGTCTAAATGCCCTCATTACTGACTGTCAGCACCACGATGTATTCGCAGTGACAGACACACACACTCAGGCCCTGCTGGAACGAATGAATCCAATTAGCTCTGCTGTACATCCTGACAAACACACATTAAAAGTGTATATGGTGATTTATAAGAGCTTCCATCAGCCGTCCATGCAGCTTGTATGTTCCCTTATCCTCCACCTCCTCCTCTTCATCATCGACCCCCCCCCCCCCCCCCCCCACTCTGACCCTGACTTGTCAGTCATGGTGTAACAGACTCACAGATCCCTCAAGAGTTATTCAATTATCAGGTCTGCATTGACGGGGATAAACAAAGCACAAACACACACACACACAGACACACCTATGTGAATACTCAGCGCACATTAATGCTCACTAAACAGACCTGTGTGGCGTGGCAGAAAAACAGGACACCAGTGGAAATAAACTTCCTCAAACCTGGAGAAGCTTTCGTGAGTGGGGGAACAGAATGTGTATTTCAGCTTTAGGGGGCTCACACTCTTCTACAGTGAGGCGGGTCCATCCTTCAAGAACCCAAGAGGAGCAGTGCAGATCATTGAACCAGCTCCTTGCAGCCTCGAGGGTGTGTGAGAGTTTTTCCAGACAGTCTGCTCGTGTTTTCTGGACCTGGAGAAGAAATCTGACTGCAGCCCCTGTAGACGTGCTTGGTTTGCATCACCATAATGGAAAGACGGGTGGGCCTCACAGCCTGTTTGATGTGTTTCTGTGGGTGTTACCAAGCAATGACTCCACTGCGGCACTTTTGCCAGGGTGAGAATCGGCACCTCCAAGTCTGAGGCCAGGGTTCAGAGAAGCAGAGCGCTGGGGTGAAGACTGAGGAGAGTGTGAAGGATGTTCTGCCCTCACCTGCCGTACCGAGGTGTGGGCGGTGACTGAGGTGGAAATGAGCTTCCACTGAAGGAGTGTGAGGGCTGTCCATAGGAGAAGAGCCATTGCTCCTTCACATCAACAGCCGACCACAGCTGGCCTGGTTTGACATCTGGCCTGCATGGTGCCTGGGTGACCAGCGCCAGGACATTACGTCTCTCTGCTGACTTGGGAACGTCTGGAGAAGGAGTACAGTTTATGACCTTCAGATGAAGCTAACTTTATAACTCAGCTGAACCTGAATCCTCTCGTTCAGGGACGCCTTGATCGGCTGTGCTAATCCTGTTATTGGAGCCTTTCAGCATTTTTAGCTCAGCCATGTCTCAGACTGATTTTGTGTGCAGAACTGTTTGTTATCAGTTAGAGAATAATCAATGTGACATGTCATAAGCAAGCGATCATGAAGTGATCGCAAATCCATGGTTGATGAATATGAAATGCAGATTTTGTGATGGGCCATTTAATTATGATTAGTCATCTACGGTGTGTAAATGCTCCACATCTCGTCATGAGTTAGACACGCAGTTTGAAACCTGCGAGTGAGTTCATTCATTCACTCATGTGTAATAAATGATTTATGATTTGAGTACTTGTTGGTGCACATGCCTCGACAAACTTTTGATCTGATTATGAGATTTATTGTGCATGAAAAATTAAAGTGCAGACACTCCAAGGAAAATAGACAGGTTAACACGGCAGAGTCACACCTGTTTAAAGAACCACCCCATCAACTCATCAGCACAGAGAAAACACAGGAATAAAAGTTCCACACAACAACAAGACGCAGTGAAGCTCATCGATCTATCAAGAGCAGCAGAAAAACAGAGCACTGCAATTGCATCATCACACCCATCACTGCTGACATTATAACGAGTTCAGCTTTCAGCAGCTCAACATTACACGTGTGAATACTTCAGGGTCCCTGGACCACTGCAGAACCTCCACATGTTCACTGATGAGAGGATATAAAACTTGAATAAAAGTCTGTGGATGCAGAGTAGTGAAGCTCAACATCAGGTTCCATGTTCAGAAGCAATCAGTAGCGCAATTAGTGCTCACATCAGAAATGTCTGACAGCAAGATGGACTGTCCCTTTAATCCTTCCAGCTGCAGCGTGTTCCTAAATCCAGAAATAATCCAGGCGCAACAGAAAGCTCTCGTGTGCACTTTTTCTGTCCCTGCCCTTGTAAAGACCTCAGGACACGAATGTGACACCGCCGGGCGCCGCACGTACGTAGATATAATTAGAAAAAGATTTAGTGCATGAGAAAGTGCAGAGAAAAGCCCCGCAGCATGAGGGTAACTGAAATCAGATAACTATAAAACAAGCAGGATATTCACATCAGTAACACTGAGCTGTAACAGTGGATCATAAATCCATATATATTATATAAGTACTTGAGTATATGAGTATCACTTTGCTTTCTACTCATTTAGATGAATAGAGCACCTGAACAGCAGCGTGGTGCTTTGAGCAGAGTCTATTTCACATGAATCTGTGAACACTTTACCTCAATGTATATGAGGTAAAGTGTTGTGGGGTCCCACAGGGATCCATTTTGGGTCCCATGTTAATCACCATGCTAGCCCTAGGGCTAATCGTGCAGAGCGATGGCCTTGGCTGCCTAGTCTCTGTGTCCTGTTAAAGCCCATCAGCTCTGATGACTCACACACTCGCTCTGCTTCATGGTGCAAAATAATCCCACCCAGCACAAGCACCGCCATTGGTCTGTCCTCTTGTCTGGGCCTCGTGACCTCAGGGTGACCTTTGACTCATAGCAGGTCATCCGCGCTGTCCTTTGTCCTCCACATCAGTCATCCTCTCACACAGTTGAGCTTCACCTGAAATCTGAAGAGCTCAGACAGACGAACTCTGCAGCATCTTCCTCTTCCTCTCTTCTTCTCTCCTTAAATTTTTTAAAACAATGAATGCCTTCTGAAAGTTTGACCTCCTTTTTTTCATGTGTGTGATTGTAAGAATACTTGCTTTCTCTCATTTCCACTGAGTTAATAGTGATAACAACTGAAATAGTCACTTAAGGTAACTAAAGGTAAAGTAATAAAGGTCCCTTACTTTGTAAAGTTCCTGCTGATGATTAACTGTGCAGTTCTCTGAAACTCCAACACTACTCAAATTTCATTAGGAGCCATTACTCTGACATTACCCTTTGTAAGGTGAGTAACTACAGACTGGAGCAAGGAGGTTCATAAATGATTGGGAGGGTAAGTTAGCTCATGATGTCAGTGTGTTTCCTTCCTGTCCTCCTCAGTATTTGGAGCTGTTATGGGTCTAAAAGCAGAAGAATTCCTTTTTCTAAATTCTGTGAGCTGATCCTTTAATAACTCCTAACTTAACTTGTGATAGACTTGTTGGAGCTTTCCGTCGGGACACATCTGGCAAATGTGAGGATTTATGTGCATCAGATTCCTTGTGACCCCCATCAGACTGAGAACGCTCGCTGTAATGACAGCGGGGCGTATGCAAACACATACACACACTCATGTGCTGAGGTGCATGGCACTAAACTGCTTCCCCAAACCTGCCAGCAGCGACGGAGGCTCAGTGCTGTTTTAAGGCGCGCGAGCCAATCTAGCAGCGGCAGCGCTCCATTACACGGTCAGTGAGGTGGGGTGGTGCCGTGATGGAAATAGCTGCCTCTTTTCTGTAGGTCACAGAGGACGCCGGTACACGCACCAGGCCCGTCCGCTCGCGCCAACGTGCTTGTGATTCATCTCATTTCCTCTGCATTCGTCTGAAGCCTGCTTTCCAGGTGGGGGGGAGGGGGGGCAGTAAGACGAGCTCACCCTGTGAAGATGGTGCAGAAAGCAATATAACCATGAGTGTGACCGAGGGCGAGCCATCCTGATGCAGACGCTGGCTCGTCAGCTATGCTAATATGTAAATGTGCAAATGAGCATTCCCACTCAGGGACTCTTAATTAAAGAAACAGAGAGAGAAAATATCACCAGACACAGACAGGAAATTGTGTGCAGCCAGGTTAAACATTCAGGAGGAGCGCCACGGTGATGCCACCAATCAGAGAGCAGCCCCTACCTGCCGCTCGCCCTCATATTCAGAACAAACAGCGCCATGTTTGCTCATCGTAATGAGATCCAAACCAGGATCTAAATCACTCCACAGAGCGCTGTTTGGAGTTCACAGCAGCTTCAGTGCCTTGCTTTGTTCTCAGCCCCAGAACCACAGCCGGAACCACAGGCCCAACTAAATACTCACGCCCGAGCCCTCAGACCAAACCACCGCCATGGCCGCCTCAGAGAGACCACACCTCTGATACCGGACGCAAACACCACCTCTGTGGACGCACTGAAGAGAGAACATCCACCAGGTCACTGCAGCCACATGCTAAACAAGTTTCTAAAACCCAGTCACGTCAAGTTATTCATGAGCATGGTGGACCAACGTGCCACACAACTAGCTGGAAAAAAGCAGAGCAAGAAAATACTGAAGACTAGAAGAAAGAAAAGTGTCAGAAACTAAATATGTAAAGACTTCAAACAAAGATTTTAAAGATGCTGAGTGTTGGAGAGGTCATAATTTGAAGAGCCAGACCGCTGAGCCGCTGACCTTAACGAGCTGTTAGCACTGTGCTTAGTTAAAGTTCAGAAAGGTAAGAGTGCTGATCCATGTACTGACTTCAAAACAAACAATAAAATGTTAAAATCAATTCTAAAGCGCACTAAAGTGAAAAAGAGGGAAACACAATCTCGTTTACGAGCGCCTGTCAGGAGAAGAGCTGCAGATGCTGGAATCAATAATCTAGCCTGGACGAAGTGAAAGCATGAATTAGTTCATCAAAGTCAGCAGATGAGAGAATGTTTTTAGTCTCTGCAAGTCTAAAAGATGATTCCCTTTCAAGTCAGGTTTTATAAGCACAGTTATGTATACCAGGCATGAACAGGTCCACACCTGTATATGGACAAACCCTCAGCAGCCATGATGGACATAAGGACAGCAAATCGTGTAAATTAACAGGTGGTGTATACCATGACTCCGTGCAGAGATCTGCAGGTGAAGCCTGAGTGCACACAGGTGAGTGTGTGCTCACAGCGGGAGCTCTGAGAGGTGCCGCCGTCTTTGGCTCAGTGAAAATGAACAGTAGGTGTGACTGTGCCCTTATTTGAAATGCAAATAAAGTCCAAAAACCTTTTAGAGCACCCCGTAGGTTTCTCCTACATTACCTGTGGCAAAGGCCATATTTAATTACTCCTTCTGTCACTCAGAGTCCCTCTGCCAGCAGTCGCTTCATCCCGGCTGCTTTCAGCCTCAGCGGGAGGCAAGCCACCCTCCGAGGCCGCCGAGACCCGGAGGACCTGTGGGATTCCCGTGATTATGCAGCTCTCCGCTCTCCATCTGGGGTTAATGGAGGCTAAAAGGAAAAGAACGAGCCTGCTCCGGATTCTTTTTACAGGCAATCAAACACGATTCATGCTCCGATACCGGCCGTCACCTGCTGCAGAGTGCACTCTGGGGGGGGGAGGGGATTCGTGGGGGGGTCCTGGGGACATTTATTTGGATTTTTGCCTTCTGGCTCTCAGCTCAGTGCTGAGGTTCTTTTGGTGGTCTTACTCCAACTCCCACTGACTGATGTATCTGCTGCTTCTCCATAGGTCACACTTAGACACCGAAACCACAGAAACCTCCTGCTGCTGTCACCGAGAGGAGCTTGTAAAAACCTGGGAGCTGTCTGCAGGGGCAAAGGATCATCTAAATACTCCACCAATAACCACGTCATGACTTTCGGCCCATGCAGCCCCCACCCAACAGCTGACATAACCTCTCCATATGTGGGCAACCCAACATAAGCCACTGCCTGAACTGGACTCTGGACTTCTCTGCCAGGTTTCTCAGTGAGTCCTAAAAGCAGCCCGGGTTAGGCCCCGAGGAGTCATCGAGGAGTTGAGTTGCTGAATCAGCTGATTGAAGAGTGGAGAAGCTTTCCTGCATCATATGTTGGAAATACACATTCTTAAAAACAACCTTTGCATATAAGGGAGCAATAAGAGCATCAATCTATCACCTTCACAGGTTCTTCACAGTGAAGAGATCCAGCCTGCTGTGGAGGAGCATCGCTGCTGCTGAAGCAACAAGCAACCTTTGATGGGAAGAGAGCTCAGCCCAGCAGGCAGGTCAGCTGATTACATGCTTCTCTCTAAGCATGCTCAACCCGCTGAACTGATATCCACATGGAGGACAGAATATGTAACTGAAAGCTGACAGCAGGACGGACAGAGACGGTAAACCCCGGAAAACTGGCAGAACAACCTCGGGATGAGTTCTCTCCAGCCACCGTGTGAGAATTAAATATGCCGTCTGGTGCACTAACAAAGGATCTCAGTTCAACCTTCAGGTGTTAGCACCTTTCCTCAAGATTAACAAACCGTCCCACCCGCATCGCTGTTTGTTTCATCCAGATGGTTTGAGGTCTGGATTCTGGGAATACCTTTAGCTTGGAGCCCCTTCTGGGGATTTTAAAGGTCGCCTGGCATTTACATGTAAACAGCTAAGTCACTTCAACGTGAGTCACTGTGATTCCTACACCTGCTGCAGAGGTTATCCTCCAAACTACTGTATTTTTCAGACTATAAGGTGCACTTAAAATTCTTTAATTTTCAAAAATCGACAGTGCGCCTTATGTATCAATTCTGGTTGAGCTCACTGACCTCAAACCGATTTTTTGTGGTACACGGCGCTCAAAAATCTGCTTCAACATAATATTATGGTGTGATTATAAGGACCCCAAAATGGCACCTGTTAAGAGACATGCCTACGGGCCGAAATCGCCCACCTGTTAAACTCAGACACTGTAGATCGAGAATTTGATGGATTTCTGGACGAAGAATGAACTGAAAAAGTGAATGTTTTGTTCTGTATTTTATGTGTTACAACTGAACAATGTTGAGAGTCATTGTGAATGAGTTGAATAAAGTTTGAATTATGTGACATTTTTGTTTTGCTTAATGCACCTTATAATCCGGTGTGCCTTCTGTAACAAAATAGACCCGTTCATTGATATTGTGCCTTATAATCCGGTGCGCCTTATAGTCCAAAAACTACGGTACATTATCAGTTGTAATCACACATAAATAAATCCAGGACCAGGACAAGAGTGGGAGAAGATCCACACAAGGACCCTCTGGCTGTTTGCTGACCGCTGTTTCATTATCAGCTCATTGACAGCTGGGATAGGCTCCAGCGCCCCCCGCGACCCTGAAAAGGATAAGCGGAAGCGAATGGATGGATGGACCTGATCTCCTCTTCAAAGGCTGAAACTGAAGTCAACATGAAGAGGTGGTTGCATAAATCTTATCTGGACCAAAGCTTCACTTTGTTCACTTTACTGTTTCACCATAGGCACCAAGTGAACAAGGCCTGGCATCTGGAACAATACACAGCTAAAAATGTCATATTAAATTAAAATGTTATATATTTCCAAAGCATAAAGAGTACTTTATGAAACGTACCTGTACATAACGTTAACCTTCATGTCACAGAGCTTGAATTTCCACCAAACTGCACCAGCGGAGCTCAGGGTGCACTCCCGGTCATCAGATACATGCACGAAACAAACGTTTGACCTTTGAACTGCACCCCGACACTAACACAGAACCAGTGAAAGGATGCTAGCGGTCACAGTGATTGAATGGTTCTGTCTGCTCGAGCAAGTAAGCAGCCTTGGTATTAGCATTCAGAACTACCTGAAAACAATCCAGGGCAGATTTACTAGTTGAGGAAAACAGCGATCGACAGAAATCCATACAGGACGAGACTGAGTACATCAACTTACACCATCTTACACCCCAAAAATCCCTCCATAAGCTTCAACTGGTTCAAAACTCATTATTATCAGAACCCCCTCCTGCCAGCACATTACCCCTGTTCTTCAGGAACTTCACTGGCTCCCAGTGAAATTCAAGATAATATACAAACTTCTTCTGCTTACCTTCAAGACCCTTCATAACCTTGCTCCTCCTTACCTTTTTGACCTGTTAAGCACTACCTACCCGCTACTACCGCTCACTTCAATCTTCTTCTTCTATTCTGTGCCTTGTTTCCACCTCACCACAGTGGGAAGGAGAGCTTTCAGCTGCTCTACTCCCAGGCTGTGGAGCTCTCTACCCCCAGATTTAAGAAACATTGATTCCCTCCCCCTGTTTAAATCTTTAACTCAAAACCCATCTGTTCAAATCTGAATATTCACTGTGAACCCACTGTTTGTTTTTGTTTTTATTGTCCTTCATTTTGTCATCTATATTATATGTTTTATTCTATTGTTAAGTGTCCTTGGGTGTCTTGAAAGGCGCTTTTAAAATAATTTAAATAATAATAATAATAATAATAATAATTATTATTATTATTATTATTATTATTATTATTTTATACTTATTATTATTATTATTATTAATAATAATAATAATAATAATAATAATAATAATAATAATAATAATAATAATAATAATAATAATTATTATTATTATTATTATTATTATTATTGTTGTTGTTGTTAATATCTATAGAAACTATATACCGGTATAAGTAGGTATGGAAGGACAGGGACTGATAGAAGGCACATTATGAACATCAAGAACAGACGCCCTAAATTAGCACTGATCAGCAGGATCACCACGTTTTATAAGGCAGCAGCCATAACCTCTGGCTGTGTGGTCCCTGGCAGCAGTCAGGCGGTCCGTTAGCATCAATAATAACCCGATCGATATATCAATGACTGATAAACATGTGTCAGAGTTGACTGTATGTCCACTGTGTTCGCTCATTATCTTCGTGCCGCTGTGACGGCTCGCCCTACTCTAACTTCAAGTTCCTCTTCATGTTGTAAGCCTGACTCGTGCAGGTAATCAGTCCTTGTTACAAATGTCTGTGTTTATTTGTATGAAACATCTGAAAACACCGGCCTCACTGCATGACTGCACATCTGATATTTCTGTTTCTCTGCTGAAGCAGCTTCATCACTCAAAACCACGAAAAGTGCTCACTTTAATCAGACAAGTCCATCAAGTGCTTAACCTCCACCCTCAAGGCTGAGTGCGCACACACACATACACACTAACACACACATACACACTAACACACACATACACACTAACACACACACTCCCCACTCATACATGAATAAGCTTGATGAGATGAGTCTGACCCCAACTCTGTGCTGAATGTATGAAGGTGCTGAAAGGAAACAGTTTGCATCATTAAATGATGGCAGTGAGCTCTGTGAGCTCAGCCTCAACAGCCAGGCTGAACCAATGAAAATGCTGAAAATGTGGAGCAGGAAATTGAAAAACCAAACAGGGACTGACGGACTGAAGGTGGCGATAAAATTGACCTACAGGAACAGGAGGCCTGATTCCAGCGTGAGATCCACTCCCAGAGCTCGACTAACAGGTTCAGGTTCAAATGGTCATCAATCCAAACACAGCTCTCGGATATTAATAAATGACTGACCTGTAGTCTATGAAGAGCATCCTCATGTAGCTCTTCCTGTTCTCCAGATGGCTCAGCGCTCTCTGTGAAGGGCGATGGACCGATTTGCTCTGTAAGCAAACTACTAACCCCTCCGTGGAGGGAGGGGGGTAGAGAGTCTCTGATGTACAGTTTTCGTCATATTTTCTTACCACTCTGGCTCTTTTCTTCTCACATTTTCATATTTGGAACTTTATTATATTAAGATAAACTTGATTTTTCTAACTGAGGGATAGGAACATATGCACTGTGAGTGCTTTTGAGGTGATGATGAGATTAAGCTTAACTGTCTTCAGATGCAGCTAGTTCAATGGAGAAGCATAAATCCAGATGTTTAGAAGACCGACCTGCACATGTGGAAAAATAGGGATTTCTTCAGCATCATTCACATGACCTAACAGCTCTGTCTCAAGTCAGGTGCTGCCTCCATCAGTGGATTCAGCTCATACTTACGCAGGGAAAACCATCCAATCATGTGTGAGCCTTTTCCCGGCAGTGCTTCCTTCTCAAGGATGCCTGGCCTGTAGTTGCTAAAGGGGGCAGGTGTGTGTGCGTGAGTGTTTGTGTATGTGAATGTGTGTGTGTGTGTGTGAAATGCTGACTTGCCCACTTTGAGCCTCTCTCACCTTTAAAGCCGGTGCTTATCAATCAAATGTGTAATTTGCACCTGTGAGGCTGTGAGATTTCTCCCCATTAAGCTCTTGAGCTGCTGATTTCATTGATTAGCTCCTCCTCGGGCTTGGCGGAAATCATGCTGAGGAGCCCTAACGAGGCCTAACAAGGGTGGCTCACCTGCACAGGGCGTCCGAGCGGCAGGTGCGCCGCAACTCCAGACAGCTGGCTTTGTGCCTCTCCTGGTGTGAGCAGGACGGGACAATGGTGCGACGGCGACGCTCAGCACACGCCTGGTCCGGGCACGAGCAGAACAGCAGGGGGTAGCTCAGCTCCCATGACACCCGCTCGAAAAACTGTCGCAGGGCCTGAAACACATGGCGCCAAGAAAAAGGTCAACAAGACGAGGAATGTGGTACAGGTGATTGAGTGCAATGAAAAAGCTAAAAGCACTAAACTATTATTCCTTAATATGAGAAAAGAAGCCTGCACTAACAGTATAGCACAGCCTGTTAAATAATAATATCACTTTCCTAAGTGCCGAGGGAGACAACTGCCTGGCCGGGACTGGTGTCTGCATTTATCTGGAATATAAACTAGGAATTCCCAAATTAGGAAAAAATATCTGGAAAGAGAAAAGTGGCAAAGTGGTCTGTTTCACTGAGGAGGGATCTGCAGCATCACTGGTCCCTTTGATTTAATCCTCACTAGCTTTACGACATGGTTGGGACGCTGAGTAAAATGTTAAAAAGAAATCAGAATGATTAAAAATGAGCTTAGATTTTTATTAAAACTGAATTTCCTCAGTTTAAACACGTGACATGTTTTCTGTTTTCTACTGAGAATAAATTCTAGATTTCTGAGATCACTGCATTCTCTTTTTATTCACGTTTAATTCAGCATGAAAACTTTGTCAGGATTGGGGTTGTACACGGATAAAAGTTGTTCACGTCACACCTGCAGGAGGCCCTCAGTGTGAACTTCCCGGCACACAACTTCTGTGCTGATGTTAATGCTGAAGGAGATCTGGAGCGCCGCAGTGCCCCAGTACTAACATAGCGTTCCACTAATCTCACTGACAGCTGATTAAGGAACAACCAGGAGGAAACACTTTTTCAAGCGTTACAGCACAGTGACGAGTCATTCTTTCACTAATGTTTGTAGAGGCGAGGTGCTGGTCTTATACACCGGTGTGAATGGGTCTGAAACATCTGGGCTAAAAGATCAATAGGTCTAAATGTTTTTGTTAGAATCCAGGTGAAGGCCTAAACTTCTTTGGAAGCAGCTTATTTGTTTTGCTTGTTAGACTTGTCAGAATTGTTTGTGGCGTCATTTGAAGACATAAACTGTAGATAAAAGATGGACTTTGCCTGCAGTCTTTCTCATGTCCATCAGGGGGTGATTCCTCAGGTCTGATTGGATAGAAGTCTGTTCTAGAAGTCTGAGCGTCCTGTTCGACTGGTCTCTGAGCTCAGTTAACTGTTTCCTGTCAGGTGTGACTGAATCAAACAGGATGTTACCTTTTGCATTATTATAATTGCAGGGTTGTGACCTTACAATATGAAACGCCCTGAGGCAATATTGAAGCTGAAACACGACGAGTCTAGAATTACTTCAGCTGTGATGTTTCCTGACACGCTCAGAGAGGCTGCTCTGGATCCTCACAGTAAAATCTGCTGCACTGAATCTGTGTTTGAGCATCTTCAGTGTCACTGACTTACAGTTGGTAAAAACTCCTCACTACTCTGAGCCGGGAGCAAAACTGGTAGTTTTTCTGCAGGTGTTTGGCTGTGGCCCGGTGATGAGGACACACAGACTTATTGGATTTTCCCAGGAGTCTGTGATCCATGGAGCCCAGGGGTGTTCAGCTCAGCCTCGGAGCTGTGGAGCTGAATTTAGATGCTTTCTCAGGTGGAAAATAACCATATTAAAAAAGCATTTTAGATGCTGCACTTTTACTTGACTGTTTTTAAAGGTTTTATTCCAACAAACAGTTTGTGTAATTCTGCCACTGACATAAAAGCAAAAGCGAGGAGGAGGAACTTGAAACGTTAATAACCTTTTAGCCTTTAGAAAGCTTTTAGCATCACAGCCTGCACAGCGCTGATACCATAACACCAGCTCTGCAGTCCAGGCGCCGTCACATCATCACCATCATCAGAGAGAACCTCGGACGGTTTAAACATGGAGGCCGTGAGGTTTGAGCCTCAGGGTGCCACAAATGCTGTAAATGATGCTCAATCACTGTGAAGGGCGCTGAGACATGGGCAGCTGTCAGTGCTAGCTGTGTGCTAACTGCACATGTGCATATGTTTGTGCTGGTGGAGCATTTTTAATGACATCATCTGACCAACAATATGGCTGCTATGAGGTTACTGTACTAAAAGATCATCTGAGAATAATTACATAATTTACACCTGCAGGTATTATGACCTGATAAACAGATCAGTCTGTGAGTGAGTGCTGCATGCTCTCAATTTACATGAACTAGTTTCAGTCAGAGGCTCAGAAGGAAAAACGGTTATTTATCTAATTTTTATGTTGGCCTTATTGACAGATACAGTGAAGAACTGGCAGGAAAGCAGAGGGAGAGAGAGGGAAAGACATGCAGCAAAGGGCCGCGGGTCCGATTTGAACCTGGGCCGGCCGCTCTCAGCCGTACAGCACGTGGGTGCCGGCTTAACGCACTGAGCTCAACTGCCACCCTGAGCAGTTATTGACGAATCAGAAGGTTGGAGGTTTGACCCCCTGCTACTGCAGTCTGTATGTTGAAGTACCGTTGGTTCAAGGTTCAAGGTTCTTTATTTGTCACCTGTTATGCTTATTGCTTCAATACAGAAAATTGTGCCTGTGTGACCAGGAGGATGAGGCCTGAAGGACCTTCAGCATAAAACAGGGCTTATTAAGCATCCCCTGCCTGTAACCTGCAGCCTGTACCTGCAGTCTGGGTCAGAGCTATGTTCCCTGTCTTTAAACTACCTCCCTGCTACATTCCCACATTCCCTGCCTCTGACGCTGGAGCAGGATGCTGTTGTGGAGAAGTTCGGAGGTTTTTTTTTTTTTTATCTACGCTGTGTGAAAGTGTGAAATAGGCTGAGCTCCATGCAGCTGAGCTGAACGCTGGGCAGGCGCTGCACCCACCTTCTGACACCGCTTCCTGCTACACGGCTCCTGATAGCCCGCAGAGGGCTGCGGGGGCGTGGTCTTGCTGCAGATGGAGTTATAGGCAGATCGGAGACGTTTACACGTCTCGTTAAGGTTACAAGCCTTCGCCGCATCCAGACAGGGGTTACAGGGTTTCCCTGCCTCAGAGCAGGGGCTCATCTTGGTCAGAGATGAATCTGCAGAGAGAGAAGAGATAAAAGATAAATTAAAGAGACTCACACACGTCTTTGTGCCCGAGCTTGCACTAATTTGTGCGCTTAATGAAATAATCTGCTGAAAGATAATTGAACGTTTTCAGAGAGCGACTTGACAGCAAGGCTCCAATCAGCAAGGCTGTAATCACTCCACTCGCGGCACTCTCGCGTCTCCCAAAAGACACTTTTGGACTGAAAGCTTCGATTTCTGTTTTTATGATTAACTGTGTTTTTCTGCTTCTCCACTTACTTTGAAAAGTCCGAAGGCCGGAGGTCAAACAAAAACAAAAACAAAGAAAAACTCAGAGGAACAACAGAAAGTCACCTTTGACAAAATAATAAGAACACTACTACAGCATGCACCATTAGACAGGTGAATTTGAATAATAACTACAGAGAAGCTTCACTTATTGTAGAAAAGTGAACATTTCGCCTCCTGTCTATTCTGGCCGGGCTTGTCTTCCAGAGAGGAGGTTAGCCTGGGAACGCCTTGATGGTTCTGGATAAGCTGGAGGACGTGGTGAGAAGGAGGTCTGGGCTTCCCTGCTGCTGCCCCCGAGACCCAACTTCAGATCAGCAGAAGAAAATAAATGAATGATTTAATGTGTTATTTTAGATTTGAACTTTTATTGAAGTGGATGAACAACAACCAGCTTTGATAATGCACGGCACATTGTTCAGTCACAGTTTTAATAACACGTGAACTTTTGTACTAACATGTTTTCATACAATATTTAACATCAGTTTATTTAAAGTGTTTTTCTGCCTCGCTGTCTGGAGTATAACGTGTAATGTTGATAATGAAGCGGCATGGTTCATTGTTGAAGAATCTTTTTTTTAGTAGACTAAGAAATTAGTCGCCAGGAACATGCGATCTTTGTGTAAACCCAGTGACATGTTTGTACTGAATAACATATTAAAATCACACAAACGATGTGTGACTGATTGCTCCGTCAGCCCTCTAGCCTGCACCCGCATGCCCAATAATCACAGGATGAGAGCAGAGTGATCACAGATCAACGTGATTGGACAGGTTAAAGGTCATCATTGTAACTGTGTTTCTTCCTAAAACAGAAAACTCTAAATACAAAGCTGAGATTTTATAAATGATATTTTTATCAGAATGTCTGAGTTGTTGTGATGAATTCAGATAAACTTAAATGAAGAAGAGCTGTCTTTGGTACGCTGTACGAGCTCATGTGACTAATCCTCTGTAATCCTGCATAAACCACTTACTGCTTAAGTTTGCTCCATGATTCAGAGTCAATCAGTCTTCATCCTTCTTCAAATATATAAAACTATATATTGGACGTGTTTAATAGAGAGACTCAACATCCACACAGAAACATTTTAACAACTCAGACTGTGAAGAAAGAAAACCACACAAAACAGCAATCAGCGCCGCACACAGACCTACAAACAGACACAGAACATGCCTCCGTCAGTCAGGGCGCCCTGCTCTCAGAGCCAGCTCACTGTGACACAATCCTAAACAACACAGCATCCACCTGCTCGCATCCACCCAACAAACAGCAGCACAGAAGTCTGTCCTTCCTCCATCAACACCTTCAGCTCCATCAGTGCACTCACCATGTGACCTAATTAGGACTGTAACAGGAGGCAGTGTAAGTGGTTCTGTGTCCTGCAGCTGTGTTAGGGTTTAACAGTGAGCACGCTGCAGGAGCAGTGAAAGTGCTGTAGTCGTGTCCATGTCAGGTCTGAGTGCTGCAATCACATGTACCCACATGTGATTACATGTAATCACCTGCATTCACATGTACAGCGGTGCTGATTAGCATCTCCTGCCTGTGAGGCAGACTGCTCTGACCACCACCGCTGTGCAGGATGTTTCTGATGAGCTCATGATACACAGGGACACGCCCAGACTGGCTGACCCTGGGTCAGCTGCTAACAGGCAAATAGTCTTAAGTGGAGCAGAAGCAGGCCGAAAGACTGGCGGCATGTCTGACAGGTCTCTGCTCACTGGCTACAGAACATTACAGGGAGAGGGGGTCAGCTGACGGCCTGTGAGGTGCTGATTAAACGATATCATCAGCAACGTGGTAAGACACCATCGGCATCAGTGCAGCTTCTTTGTTAACGAGCTGAGCTTCATTGAGTCTGATCTGTTTTACCTGAGTGCTGATTAAATGTGACTGACAGGCTGAGGTTTCTTCTCATGAGCGGCTTCATCCAAATACTGAACATCCTGAGTTTAGTGGGTTTAAATGAAGCGCTCCCTGATCGTGCCCTGCTCCGTTTTTCACTCATGGAATTTATCAGAGTGGCTTTGCATGATTCACAGTTAAGAATCATCCTTCTGTATCATCCTGTTCCCTGATGGCCAACGTCTGGAAGCCTACTGAGGGACAGGACACAGTGTGTGTGTTCATTTCTTTACATTTACTTTATGCCGCCAATGTGTTCTTAGACTTTAATTAAACACTGGCCACTTTATTAGTTACACCTTGTTAGGACGTGGATGGGCTCTTTTCATTCAGAGCTGCCTTAACTCAACAAGCTGCTGGAAACGTTCCTCAGATTTTGTTCCATGGTATGACATCATCATGACATCATCACACAGTTTTTGCAGGTGTTGCTGCCTTTGTGATGAAGGTGAAGTACGTCCTGATTTATGAGATGAACCATCATCAGTTTGCAAATTCTGAAGACATTTTAAGTATCACTAAATCACTGTGACTTTTACTTTTAAAATAAGCAGTTAACACAGTAAAACATACCTTCCAGCTTTTATTTTGAAACTGAGCTGAATGTAGAGTTGTCTGGCTCAGCGTCTGTAGTTTAACTGTGCTACAGGCTGTAAATAAAGCAGACAGTCAGCACAGACATGTTTCATAGCTCATGTTCGGGGTGTAGAATTTTATTTAAAAAAAACCTTATTTAACACGCTTCAGTGAGCTGCACATATAGGATAGAAACAAAGCATCGATCTGATACTATCGATACCTGGACGAGACCACCTCTAGTTTGAATTCCAGCACGTTTGCACACCTAAAGGCTCTGAGCTGCTGCCGTGCGATTGGCTGATTAGACATCAGTGTTAATGACGGATTGAACAGGTGTACCTAATAAAATGGGCGGTGATTTTGTATTTAATGGTGTGCTCAGAGACTGGGTGGGTGGGTCGTGATGTTTGCAGCTCTACCTGCAGCAGCAGAGCTGAGCACGTCTGTTGCCCTCACACACGATCAGGATCTACAGAACAACGACACCTCCTCGTCTCCAGGGCTATGGTGAGATCCAATCACGCGTGTGAATGCCACACCAGCATGTTGAGTGTGAACACACACGTGTGGACACCATTAAGTCTCAGCCTAACACATCCAATCACACAACTCCAATGGAAAAGACAGCTGTATCTGCGGCTCAGGGACAGATCATGAAGCGTGGCATCATGACATTTCCCTCAGTGTTTTAGCAAATTTACATCAGTGACTGACAACACCTCCAGATTCATGCCCTCCAGTGATGAGCAGAGAAATCAAAGGCTTCCTGTGAGGCAGAAAACTGGGCACGATCAATGAAACCCCAGAAAATATAATCTCATGCAGAGAGCCCTCGAAGGAGTGGAGCCTCCAAACCTCAGAAATATGAATTAAATCGGCTTTTCCTCGGTGGAGGTATGAGCTCAGTGAGCCGGTTTCTCTGTTTACACAAAAACCATCGAGCTGAACCTCCTCAGGTTGAGAGCAGCACGGGACACCGGATGCAGATTCATCCACTCTGGAAGAGTGGGGGATGATGTCAATACTGTAATCTCAAATACCTAACATGCTGTGCGCTAAACCGAAACCTTTTAAAAATCACTTCTTTAAAGATGATTCAAATTCATTAGGAAAAGGTGGAGGTGGTGGGTTTTTAGGTAACAGCTGGTCCCTGCAGGTCTTCAGCCTCAAAGCTAGGAACATTTATCTATCCTAGACCTTCAGACAACTTCACCTCCAACTCTGACTTCAAGGTTAGAGGTCCAGTTTTTACAACTCCAGAAAGAAGTGACCTTGGATTTTCATATTTATGCAAAAACCACTGTCAGTATTTTATACAGCAACAACATGCTTCTGTCAACACGCTGATGTCATTTGCTTCCATGAAGACTCTCAACCTGTGATTGCTGCTCAGATCTGCAGCTATGCAGCAGCATCGTTTCATCCTTTGAACTTCTGCACCACGTCTGTGTCGATACGGCCGGAGTGAGCCGAGGTGACGAAGAGGACACCGCTGTGAGCTGCCATCACCTCTGACTGACGCCTCACTAATTAAATATGAATGTGGTCACCATCAATGCACCTCTGCAGGGTCCTATCAGCATCTTCACACTGCAGATAACACACATGCACACAGACGCAAACACACATACACAGACATACACACACACATAGTTACACGCACAGACACACACACACAGACACACACAGACACACTCAGGCTTTCCGTATGCTACACATGTAGAGGTTTACAGGATGGGATGCTCTCTGGTGGTTTAAAACATTTTATTATCAGTGACAGAGTCGGCCCTCATGGAACATGTTCTTCTTTGAGCTCAAACATCTACTGACAGAGTACAATACACACGCACACGCACACATACGTGTTTTCGTGATATATCAGCACCTATGACAAAAATGTGACAAATGGGAACGTGCCTTTCCGAAGGTCCTAGAGGCATGGGAATCACAAAAGGTTTGACCCATGCTTCCAGGAACACGCCCATCTGTTGAGATTTTGGCTAGGGCTAAATTTTGGTCAAACCTGAATTTACTGCTACTTGTGAGGACACTGTCAGGTTTATGTGACTTATGAGTACCATAAGGTCACACACTGATATTTCCTGTTTAGGTGAATTGTGAAGCCCATGGAAACACATAATTTTCAAGTATACATGACTTATAAGAACCAGGTAAGGGTAGGTTCTGTATTTTTAGCTTGGCTCCTTTTGAGATTACAATATAATAGGCATGGATGCACAATAGTAATGCTCACCAGTCGGGTAACTTCTGACAGAAATATCAGACATTTATGTGTTAATAAAACAGTAAATCTGAGCTGTGTAGAGACTTAAAAAAAAGACATAGGTCAAATGTGGTCAGTCTACTTTTTAAGTCTTAATATTGTAATGCATTAATTCATTTTGTAGTGAATGTTCATGTGAATAAAAACGTGGAACATTATCTGCCTTTCTTATCATTTAATTGCAAAAAGCACCCAGCATAAACCACAGATTTATGAGTAAGAACAATGCAATACAGAAAACTGCAATACTGACATAACTGTGGAAGTAACAAAGTATCTCTCTTGCTTGTTTCTTTTTTTCTTGCATCTTTCTTTTAATGCTATGATCCTGTTGTGGATGTAGTACCTTATGACAACCCAGTCTCTGCCTTTCAGAGCTGCCGGCTCTGCTTGGAGGCAGCAGTCACATTCCTTTTTACCTGGTACTTTGCAGCTTGTTATGAAGTGAAACGTGCCGCTCAGCAACCTTCACTTCATCATTTGTCCACTTGCTTCTCACCTTCCCAGCTGTCATAAATGGAAACAAAAGAAAATATCTTAATGTGAATGCAAAATGTTCTTAAACCTTGCTTTCTACTGGAGCACTTTAAAGGAGCAATAAGCACAATTCATCATACTTAGGTTGAAGGAATTAAAAATGGCTATGTGAAGAACTAGAGGTGTAATTACATCTGGAGTACAGCATGAAGTCATAATCCCTCTCTCTGTGTTGATCTCCAGCCATAGACTTTGGTTTGGTTTACAGGCAGTGCACAACAGCACACCTAGCAGTGAAAAGATATTGCTTATTGCTCCTTTAAGGATGCTTGGAATGAACCATTTGAAGTGCTGTGTTCTGCTGGGAATCAAAAAAGATGAAATGATTCATGATAAAAGCTCTCAACAGTGTCATGGCTGAAAACAATAAACTTGTCTTTTGATCACAAGTATATTCAGCTAAAACAATTTGTATTTGGGTGAGTTTACCCCTTCTTGGTGAAGTGTTGCTAATGTTTTTGTTGTCCAGGGTGATTGAGGCAGAGGTGCCCTTCATGTTGTCCAGGGCAGCTGAGTAAAGCGTGTGGCTTGGAACCCCCGAAATACTTGGTCCTTGAGCCTTTGAAAAGTAACAGTGAACTATGAACTATGAGAATCAATGCATGCAATGGGTCTGTTTGCTTTTTTCTCTGCATTGTAGGAAAAGTCAGCGTTGGGCAGTGTGTAATTCTACATTAAGGGGCTAAGGGGCTCAAGAGTTGTAATTGGAAGGTTGCCGGTTCGAGCCCCGGCTCCGACAGTCTTGGTCATTGTGTCCTTGGGCAAGACACTTCACCCGTTGCCTACTGGTGGTGGTCAGAGGGCCCATGTCCTCATGTCCTTCACAGCTTAAAACAATATGAGGACAATGTAACACACACACTACAATCACTGGTCCTACCATATGAGGACTTCTACTTAAACACACTCATGTCCTTCACAGCTTAAAACAATATGAGGACATGACGACTGAACACATGTAGAGTTCATGTTCCTGACTTCTAACTTCTCCTGCTGTTGTCAATAAAAGCTCTAAACCCAACACTGATGTAAAGCCATCTATTTCCCCAGAAATTAAATCATGTAAACTGATCAGTGGGAGGTTAAATGGACAAAAACATGTGTAAAAGGACAAAAATATCAAATGTAGTCAGAATAAAGATCAAGCTGATGCTTTAAGGGAAAGTTTGGACTAACATATGGTATAGACAATTACTTTCTCCTAATGCTAATGTTGATTTTGGTTAACTTTGACTCAAACTGATTGTTTTAATACAATCAAAGTGCATTTCATTTATGCACTAGGCCCAACTGACACATATACTTGATACCAAATACAAAAAAATAATGTGTAACCTGTTGGAAGAATGAAGTGGGTATGTCACTCACCAATTGGTCTGTACGAAGTTGAGACAGGACCTCAGCACTTGGTGTCTGCAACAAAAGACAACAATACAACGTCAGAAACATTCTCTAGAATAAATCCCGACTAGATAATTAACTACAGATCATATTTGTATCAGTGAATATTATTACAGAAGGATCTGACTTCCTTATACCAGATTCTATAGAAACTTAACACTGTACAGTTCTGCTACCCAACAATATGAGGACAGTGTAACACACACACTACAATCACTAGTCCTACCATATGAGGACTTCTACTTAAACACACTCATGTCCTTCACAACTTAAAACAATATGAGGACATGACGACTGAACACATGTAGAGTTCATGTTCCTGACTTCTAACTTCTCCTGCTGTTGTCAATAAAAGCTCTAAACCCAACACTGATGTAAAGCCATCTATTTCCCCAGAAATTAAATCATGTAAACTGATCAGTGGGAGGTTAAATGGACAAAAACATGTGTAAAAGGACAAAAATATCAAATGTAGTCAGAATAAAGATCAAGCTGATGCTTTAAGGGAAAGTTTGGACTAACAAATGGTATAGACAATTACTTTCTCCTAATGCTAATGTTGATTTTGGTTAACTTTGACTCAAACTGATTGTTTTAATACAATCAAAGTGCATTTCATTTATGCACTAGGCCCAACTGACACATATACTTGATACAAAATAATAATGTGTAACCTGTTGGAAGAATGAAGTGGGTATGTCACTCACCAATTGGTCTGTACAAGGTTGAGACAGGACCTCAGCACTTGGTGTCTGCAACAAAAGACAACAATATAATGTCAGAAACATTCTCTAGTATAAATCCTGACTAGATAATTAACTACAGAACATATTTGTATCAGTGAATATTATTACAGAAGGATCTGACTTCCTTATACCAGATTCTATAGAAACTTAACACTGTACAGTTCTGCTACCCAACAATATGAGGACAGTGTAACACACACGCTACAATCACTGGTCCTACCATATGAGGACTTCTACTTAAACACACTCATGTCCTTCACAACTTAAAACAATATGAGGACAATGTAACACACATTACAATCACTGGTCCCACCACATGAGGAAGGCAACTGAAACACACTCATGTCCTTCACAGCTTAAAACAATATGAGGACATGACGACTGAACACATGTAGAGTTCATGTTCCTGACTTCTAACTTCTCCTGCTGTTGTCAATAAAAGCTCTAAACCCAACACTGATGTAAAGCCATCTATTTCCCCAGAAATCCAATCATGTAAAATGATCAGCGGGAGGTTAAATGGACAAAAACATGTGTAAAGGGACAAAAATATCAAATGTAGTCAGAATAAAGATCAAGCTGATGCTTTAAGGGAAAGTTTGGACTAACATATGGTATAGACAATTACTTTCTCCTAATGCTAATGTTGATTTTGGTTAACTTTGACTCAAACTGATTGTTTTAATACAATCAAAGTGCATTTCATTTATGCACTAGGCCCAACTGACACATATACTTGATACCAAATACAAAAAAATAATGTGTAACCTTTTGGAAGAATGAAGTGGGTATGTCACTCACCAATTGGTCTGAAGGAGGTTGAGACAGAACCTCAGCACTTGGTGTCTGCAACAAAAGACAACAATATAACGTCAGAAACATTCTGTACTGTAAATCCTGACTAGATAATTAACTACAGATCATATTTGTATCAGCGAATATTATTACAGAAGGATCTGACTTCCTTATACCAGATTGTATAGAAACTTAACACTGTACAGTTCTGCTACCCAACAATATGAGGACAGTGTAACACACACATTACAATCACTGGTCCTACCATATGAGGACTTCTACTTTCCTGTTGGAGGTTGAGACAGGATGGAGGGACAGCAGGGTAGTAGCTCGCACAAATGATTCTATTGACACAACAGGGAAGTGAGATTAATGTACTGAACACAACAGACTCTTTCAAAATAAAACAGGAAACATGGCATGAAAATACAAACGTGGTAATATACAGCCCTAACATAAATTCATTAAAACGATGTTAATAACGTTATGCCAAAGTCAACTAACCCGCCACCAAACACTCTCAAGAAACTCAAAAACCTTAGAATAACGTCAGAAACGCTGGGCCAGAAACCCAGACCGTGAGCGAATAACTATAATACTATTGATTTGTGCTAAATACGAAAACATTAATATTATCATTTAAATCCCCCCAAACATATCTTGTGTTGAAAAAAATGTGTGTTGCAGTTAGCTACACTTAAAAAGAGCTTAGGCTGACTGTCTCTGCAGTTGAAGATGCAGAGCACATGCTAGGCCGCAGGTCCCTTTAACTCCAGTGGGAATTTAAGAACAGTTAAATTTAACTTCTAATATCTATTGTTAAAGATAAATTTTAAGTAATTTTTTAACATTTATCATCATTCACCACTTTCAGTTTGTTCAAATCGATTGTGCATTGTTTTAATTCCGTTTAACTAACGTTAATTAGCTTGTTAAACATACAACTTTACCTTGCGAAGTGTGCGTCAAATCATGGATATCAAAGGTAAATACATACGTCAAGATAAATCTCTCCTTAGTGCTGAAGGTCCCGGATGTGCCGTTCACGCAGAGCTCAAGCGAGTTTGTATCTTGCCGTGACCAGCAACTCTTTGGTTGAGGCTTTCGAACAATCAGATGCATCTTTACTCACTTGTTGACCAATCACAGACGTCGTTCTATGCTCCACTGACGAAATGCTGCATCCGGACTCTCCTCGTCCATTTAACAACAAAAACACAGCAACACGCGCTGTATTTGAGGTAGGAACACTTGAGAACTGTCACAATGTTTTGCAAACTGCTGTTACAGTTAATTTCGTTCCGTTAATTTGTTTGGTACCTATTGTTGAGTAACACTTGGTACACATGTGGTTAGCTTGCTGGTCTAGTTTAAGTTAGCATGGGCATGCTGTTCACTGATGGAGTAAGGCCAAATTTGTCTTGATATTGTCAGTGTGTTATCATAAACATGTCTTAATTTGTTATGAAAAGAAGAGCAGCACCCCTAGACCCCCAGGTGAAAATACAGATAATAGATAAGCAATTTAAGAAAATAAGTATGTGTATAATAAATGATTTTACTGTCACTTTCCTGGGTCTGTTGACCCAGCGTTTTAAGTTTTAGTTTGTTTGGATGTCGATGTTTATTTATAAGTTCTTTAGGTTAGCTAAGTTCATTTGTTTATTAGATTACCCTTGTTATGTCTGTTTTATTGTGAAAGTCCTTGTCCTATATCCAGTGTGTCTAGTTTTGTTTCCCCTTGTCTTGTTAGGTCTGATTTGTCCCAGCTGTTCCTCATCCCCTCATTATCTCTCTGTGTACTTACAGTGGCTTGCAAATGTATTCGTCCCCCTTTTCCACATTTTGTCACATTACTGCCACAAACATGAATCAATTTTAATGGAATCCAATTGCAGCAAAAGGTGGTTCTACAAAGTATTGACTCAGGGGGCTGAATAATTACGCACACCCCAGTTTTCAGTTATTTATTTGTAAAAAATGTTTGGAATCATGTATGATTTTCGTTCCACTTCTCACGTGTACACCACTTTGTATTGGTCTTTCATGTGGAACTCCAGTAAAATTGATTCATGTTTGTGGCTATAATGTGACAAAATGTGGGAAAGTTCAAGGGGGCCGAATACTTTTGTAAGCCATGCTGTGGATTAATAACAAGTATGATTCAGTGCAGAGAGGTCTATTAACACATAGTGAGTGAGAAAGGTGACTGGAAAGGAAAAAACTCAGTGCATCATGGGAATCCCCCGGCAGCCTGGATTCAGGAGACAGACACTGGCTGTGTCCCATTTCAGGGTCTGCACGCTTGAAGTACGTGCACTACGCGTACTACGTACGGTGCGTACTATAAGTACGAGAAGTGCGGAAGTGAGAGGCTTGTGAAATGGGACGGTATATGCTTCGTCGCGCTGTTCAGGTTGCCTAGCAACCATGATACTAACCGCGAGACACGTTACATACAGCTTTGTTTGACAGAAATGAAGGAGAAAATTGTTTTGTTGGTCAATCATTTTTGTCATGACATCACTTTGATTAGTTGAGTATCTGAGGCTGAGACCACAGGACTGTAAAACATGATTCAAGGGCTTAATTTCTGTACTGAACAGTCATTTAAGATTAGCTAGTAAATAATAATTAGTTAATGTTGTTCATGAGACTAAAGTCATCTCACTATGGTAATGTAAATATAACATGGCCAATATTATAGTATTGTCAGATTATTATGATATATATATATATATATATATATCACTGACTTTCAGCTTGTTGTGTTTGTGGATATATGACTGACTTTAATTATCCATAAAATCATCAGATTCTCTGTAAGATTAAGGTCGACTATATGTATATTTAGAAGTAGAGGCTTTAAAACCAAGTTAATGCTGAAAGTACAAACATCACTAGTGTCACATAACTTTGCCGACATGTGGCCAACAGCAATGTTTTAATGTTCTTCATTATTAAACATTCGCACATGAATAAGTGACGTCATATTCAGTACTTACTTTCGGCTGCTCCCTTCTGCCGTATTTTGCGGCAAAATTATCCACACCCACTGCCGCGCTATGAATTGTGGGATATATGGGACTACGAAGCGTGCACCGGACCACGCTTGATATTTGGGGAAATCGACGGCGCATTTGGAGTATGCATTTGAAGTACACTTCGAATTGGGACAGCCGTCGTCGCGTGGCGGTGACGTAACCGCACTTAAAATGCGTACTTCAAGCGTGCAGACCCTGAAATGGGACACAGCGACTATCTCTACTTTCAAGATTAGGCTTAAAACTTTCCATTTTGCTAAAGCATATAGTTAGGGCTGGACCAGGTGACCCTGAATCCTCCCTTAGTTATGCTGCAATAGACGTAGGTTGCCGGGAATTCCCATGATACATTGAGTTTTTCCTTTCCAGTCACCTTTATAACTCAGTATGTGTTAATAGACCTCTCTGCATTGAATCATATCTGTTATTAACCTCTGTCTCTCTTCCACAGCATGTCTTTCATCCTGTTTTCCTTCTCTCACCCCAACCGGTCGCAACAGATGGCCGCCCCTCCCTGAGCCTGGTTCTGCCAGAGGTTTCTTCCTGTTAAAAGGGAGTTTTTCCTTCCCACTGTCGCCAAAGTGCTTGCTCATAGGTGGTCATATGATTGTTGGGTTTTTCTCTGTACCTATGAAGGGCCTTGAGGCAACTTTTTTTTTGTGATTTGGCGCTATATAAATAAAATTGAATTGAAATTGAATTGTACTGCTGCATACTGTGACATTTACAGTTGCTTAGTTAATTAAGTGACTTAATTACTCACTTTTATTTACTAATTGAATTACTAAATGAAGCTGGAATTGTGCATTCTGCAGTTTTTAATAGTGTGTTATTAGTTTTTAAAGAAACAATATGCATTTTATATTATATTGTAAAAAGTATAAGGTAAGTTGAATTTAAAATATAATGAATTGTTGACTTTTTTCATCAATTCTTGTAGATACACAGAGTCGAGACTGAGGCTGATGATCATACTGAATCAGATGACAGCGGCAGGAATCTCCAAGTTCAACTGCAGATTGCAGATGCAATTATATTAATGCAGATTAATATAAACTCTTCAAGGGTCAAAATCTGCACACACATCATTCTGCATAGTGAAGGTCAGACAATTTGTGCATTGATCTTGAGAAGTAAGACTCATTAATTAATAGTAATATAATTAGACAAATGTTGAAACTTTATATTTCGAGACATTTTGTCAACAACAAAAAAACCAAGATGTGCAGGCACTGATAACTGAATCTAAAGACCTTCATTTTTGTCAAGATTTGCCTGATTTAACTGTTGTTACCCTTGCTTATTGCTCACCCTAATATGTATAAAAATGGGAAAGGTTTTTGATGTGTGTTAGAATGATTGTTTAATTGGCAAGGTTTGAACGAACAATTTTCAGAAGCCTCAAATCTTATCTGTTATTATTCCACAAATGATTCAAATAAAGTTCACCTCCATTTCAACATTGAATACGACTGTGGACATAAGAGCTTTGCTGTCCACGTATGTGTCCGCTAAGCCCCAGAAGGGTATAACCTGGGTCAAATGTGTTATTGTGTCTGACACACCTACAATATGAGGACTCACAGAGTGACGTCACTGAAAGTGTGTTTAAAGTGTGTTTTGTTCCAAAACTGGCCAGTAGGTGCCAAAACTGAAAGTGAGCAAAAACGCTAAACACACTTAAACACACTTTTTCATGAAATTGTGATGTTTCAGGACTTTCGAGATTTTTGGTTTGGGAGCATGTTGGGAGCCTCTAGAACACTTTAGAAGGCTCAGAAAAATGAGGACCTCAAAAATGTCCTCATTTTTCTGAGCGTCCTCATTTTGTGAGTGTGTTATCATAAAATTGTCCTAAGATGTCATGAAAACAAGTACACACACACACACACACACACACACACACACACACACACACACACACACACACACACACACACACACACACACACACACACACACTAGCCGTTGTGTGTTTCCAGGAAAGCTCGAGCTGTTGAGGTGTTGCTTTGTGGCTCCATGAAAGCAGAAAGTCGAGCCATCGTGAAGACGTCTTCACCACCCACACGTCTTTCAGGAAACATCACTCATACTTTGAGTTTTTTCTCACACTTGTTAAATCTGATGCAGAAAAATAAAAACCAGAAGAAAGGTTAAACCCAGATCTGTTCCAGGTGCTCTTTAAATGACTTCCCTGACTCTCCTGTCAAGCCTGTGGAATCATTCACATGTGAAGGACTCAGGATGAGTTATTTGGAGCGAGTTGTCGGTTACTTATAAAGAGCAATCAAGTTGCATGGGGAAACTGGACATGTTATCCTGCGGGAGTATTGTTTTTTAATTGTTCTCATTGTTTTCTACTCTGCTTCTATTTTGTGCTTTTACTTGCTGGTCAGCTTGTGGTTTTGGTTCTAAGGGTCTTAGCTGAATATTTACCCCGACACCTCCACAGCAGCATGTCAGGCAAACCCAAACCCACAGCAGGCTGTTGTTGGTTTGGGTTTGCAGAGGCTTTAAGGTTTGGGCATTGCCCACCCACAGATGTACTGAAAACTGACTTTTGATGAGGAAAAGAATCAATGATAAGGTCCTTCGACAGAAACTGATAATGTTTGAGAGGGTGAAGAGGCAGAGATGCTGTGACTGAGTGATGCTGCTTCATGCATAAACTGCACAACAGCCAGCGTCCTACATTCCCAGCAGGTGTCTCGCTCATGCTAATGATCTGCAGAAAGTTTTTGTTTTAACCCTTTAAGACCTACCATAGAACCAAGTCCGCCAGAGCTTATATTATATTTTTACATGCTGTGGAGCCATTTTTGGGAGCATTTCAAGTTGCTATACATCAATACAACCATTACAGCCTAGATTTTAATAATATGTATGAATTAAGTGCATAGTGATTACATAAATTGCAAAAAAGTGCAATAAACTACAAAAAAATTGAAAATCGTTTTTGTTTTTTTAACATATATTTCTAGTTAGAGAAATTTAAGAGGCTTATCCCTCAAAACTGTAAATACAAAAAAGTTGCACAAAATAGTATCCCACCAATGGAAATTTATTTTGAGTGTCTTCATAGTTTTATTTTTGAAATACACCAATTTTTATATACTGCAGGAAAAACGAAAATAAATATTATAGTGCAAATTTGCAAAAAAGCAGCATATGCATCAAAATAAACTATTTCCAGCAGTGCAATATGAGTCCTAAGCATCCCAGAAACGACACAGAAAGTCATAAAGTCAAACATAACTTTTAAAAACACCAGTATAGGCTCATGAGGCTATATGGTAAAAAACTACATTTCCGCGAAAATGACGTCACTTCCGGTTTCGGGCAGGTCATGGCGGATGTGCGATAGTTCGCGCTGACGTCTAATCCAATGTAGGAAGTGTTATGAACAGCTGATCGGATCGGCAAAGCATGTTTCTGGAATATTATGTTTTTGTTGCTGCAAGTGCTTTTATGCAGTTTTTGCAAATCTATATGTGGAAGGAAACTGTGACCGAGGACAAGCTGATGGCATAAGATAAGTAAGTGTAAGTGTAAGTACAACTCCTCCGGTTTCATATGCAAAAAAAATTATTGCGCTAGCTTACGTGGTTGCAGAGCTACCGGGATTTAAAAATAGTTACGCAAAACAGAGCGTGCCCGCTCCGACCGGCTTTAAAGGGTTAAGCACTTTCCCCAAAAACTCTGTCTGCCCATAATCTGAGTGCAGAGAGTGAATCGTCTGGAAATGATGGAGCCGTCCACCGTCAAGCGCATCCAAACTTTTCACTTTATCTAACTGAGCAGAAAACGTTTGACAGGCAGAGAGAGGAGGTGGAGGTGAAAGAGAAGTACGCTGAATGCGGAGTGATGAGCTGTAACTCTGTTTGTCTCCAACAGCAAACTTTGATACTACTTACAAATACTTACATACTTTTGGGTTGGTAGATTTTTCTACCAGATCAATCATGAATGAGCTGACCGGGCTGGCAGAGCTGATGATGAGGGTGTTTCAGAGCCTCCTGAAGGGATCAAAGATGTTGGAGAGGGCTGCTGATTCACTCGAAGGCCGTCAATTGGGTAGGATGTTGTTGACTGTAGTAGATGATGTTGTGCACGGCCTCAGTTTCTCCAACTCTGTAAATGTCTTACCTCGGAGCAACTCCCTGAGACTCATTCCTATTCTCATGAAAAATGAACACTTTAATTATCTGGCTGCCCAGTTATTCACACAGCTAGATGTCTGACTTATTTTGGAAGGTTGCTGCTTTGCCTGCTGATGGCGCTGAGCTGCAGATGTGACATGAAGTTGCTCTGATGCAAAAATAAACATTTGCATAAATTTGACTTTAATTTTCTCAAAATATTAAAATATACTATATCAATTGCTTTGATTTTGTTATTCATGCAACTTTTTTGTTTTTTTATTCCATTAGATTCATTTCCTCATGACAGAGCTTTGTGCTGTTGATAAAATTAGTCTTTGTCAGACGACATCAGTTCTCTGTTCTCTGTCACTGGTTCCCTTGTGGAAGACATACAGAACTTTTTGCAGTAAAGCAGAAGAAGAGCTGAAAGTTGATTGAAGTTCAGATAAAGGCAGTTAAAGGTACTGGGAGGTGCATGTTATGCAAAAAAACCTCTAAAATAAGTCTTTGTCCTTGAGCTGACAGCCACTTAAGGCCTAAAAGCCACTTCATCAGCACGACATCAGCACCATTTAATAAGGTGAAAACAGATGACTGACCTACAACCAGGTGTTGGTCACACCTACTAGAGATATCCACACCAGTGATGCTGGGCAGCTAATGAGCTGATGAGGTAATCAGGTGCATTAAAGCCAGTATGCAAATATAACTGAGGACAGCAAGGCTGTTTGAACCTTTTTGACTTGCAGCTCATTTTCCAGCTTTAATGAAGCTGCTTCATCACCCTGATCGGCCTGATATCACCTCTGCCTCCACAGGAGCTTCAGCAGCTAAACGCTCGCTGGCCTGGTTGGTTTCATTAAAGTTCAGCAGTTTGGAGTCGTTCTCGCTGAGCTGAATGTGGCGGAAACCTGACATCTTCATCCTTGACAGACAGCACAGATAAAGCCACAATGTGCTTATATTCCTGCAGGACAGCCGGAACATTCTCATTCTCCACATCCAAACAGCGCCGGCTTTGAAGTGGGACAAAACAGCGAGAGAACATGCACGAGGATTTAACAGCTTATGTCCAGAAACCGAAATGAAGGTAGCTCAGCGTCACTGAGGTTTGTGCTGCGCTCGTTATGCACACTGTTTCACGGCACGTTCAGGGACATACAAAAAACTTGTGCTTCCAGCCCATGAATAATTTCTGAATTTATGCAGCCTTCTTTAGTGCATGTTTCCATAGCGCGCTTAGTTAAATGGGCGTGTTTGGTCTCTGAGGGGCAGCCAACATCTCCTCACACCCGATTATATCAATTCTGTGAAATGAAGCAGGCTTCCTCCGCTCCACACGCACTCGTCTTAATTTTGTGGCTCTGCACAGCAGAGGCAGCTGCTCCCTCTGTCCAGGTTAGAAAGAGTCCATCACCTGGTTAGGCCGTCACTGTTAATATGACACTAAATTCTACATCAGCCTGAGGGAATGCATTATTATCAATTTGAACTGCAGAATCCTCTTTAATGCTCCATAACTGAAGAAACACTCAGTTTGGAAGCACAGAAAAGCTGCATAAAACCAATAAAAGGCCACGTTTGTAATCAAAGGATGGAACAAAACAGCATAAAGTTGTTCAGAAGTTTTAATGATTAATGACATCACAAATCACTAATCATTAGTGATCTTAATGGGACATCTACACAGGTGTACAGGAGGATGTTTCCATTTCTTCTCACAAGAACGTCATTATGAGAAAAAATCATAAAGATCCTTGTTAATGCCTTTGCTGTACTTTTTATGCACTCCCTCTTCATGCTGCTCATTTGTTAAATAAAAGTTTGAAAGAAATTTTTCTGGGTCGCCTCAAACTTTTGAGCCATAAAAATAAAAGTTATTTAAAATGAGTATTATGCACTATTAAAATATAAATTATGAGACTACAGCAGGGTGCCAGATTTCCACTGACTGTTGTGTAAAAGTGCTTCACATTGTGCATGTTGCACTTGGATGTGATAAAAATAGCTGCTGGGATATTTTCATTAACTGAAATAACAGCTGCACATTTCAACAGAAACTCAGAGCTGCTTTTTACGACTGACAACACTTTTTGTTTTTAGGGACTTTTTTTCTTTTCTTTTCTTGTTTTTTTTAACATGGAAGCTGCAGACACCAGTATTCACAGACTGGGGAGAGGACATGAATATGATGAAAAGCTGTGGATGTGATTTATTATGGAGCAATAACATAGAAGAAAAACAGAAAAGCAGCAGAGGCAGCAGTGAGCCAGCCCCCATAGACTCCCATGTTAAATCTTTACAGTAAAAATAAACATGTTTACAGCCTGATACACAAACTTCTTGGTCTCTGTGGATAATTCTAACACCTTCATATCACTTGTACAGTGGGAGGATGTTTTTATAACTCACCTGTTAACTTGCACTGTGGTATAATTGCATGAATTTTGGTAAATCATCCAAATATTTGACATGGTGTCAGTGTCAAATAGTGAAGGCATCCTTCAGTGTCACACAGAGAAGCAGAAAAGCTGTGGTTAAATGAGCACTAGACCTGCCATATGTATTAAGAGACTGAAGACTTCAAATAGCAGCATTTTTTGTTTTAGGAAACATGAGTCCACATATAAATGAGGGGTTTTCTGGAAGCAGTAACCATCAGAGATCACCGTGAGTCACAAGAAAAGAGAACAGGGCATCACAGAGTGTTTTTTTGGGGCCGTGGCGTTCCACAGGGCTCTATTATTGATCCTCTACTTTTTACACATTTAAATCATGTTTTTGTTTGTCACAGCACAAAATGTTTCCTCCTTTGTAACAACGTTATGGGGCAGAGTGTTTTTATAACTCACCTGTTTTAAGGCTTAAAGTTTGCATTATTAGGGGCGTGGCCTCTTTAACTAACAGGTGGATGGTGACAAAGGTGGCTGTAGCTGCTAGCTGTCTGCTAGGCTTTACCTAAACTGGACCTCTGGACCATGTGTGTGCTGCTGGAGCCTTTTGGAGTTTTTTTTAATGACATCATGTGACCAATAGTATGACTGCTATGAGGTTACTGTGCTAACAGACCATGCAAGAAGAGCTCCAATTTAGGGGGGTGAGGCTTTGATTAGTGGGTATTAGCAGGTGACCACCATGCAAATGATGAGCATTTAGAACAGATCATCATACACTAGTGTGCAGCAACAGTTCAGTTATGTCTATCTTTTATATACCATCCATATATACCAGTCAGCGAAGCCTGTCTCCACGTGTCATTCATGAACTGGACTTTCTTGTTAAACTTGACTTTAACATCAGCTCTGAACTAAGAGTAGAGAAAAGCTCCATGAATTAAAGATGTACAGGAAAGCACTTTTGCCACTACTGCAGGCGAAAAGATTTCCAAACCTGACTCAGGTACAACGTTTAAATCCTTACTTACTTCAAACTGCTTCACACCACAGCGCTGCAGAGCTCTGATTGTGTGCTAGCACAAGCTGAATACATAACAGAGCCGCTTCCTCCTCCTTCAGAGTGACTGTTTCATTAGAGTCTGTCTCGCTGTTTAACCCTCTCGACCCGCGGCGTCTTCCTCCCTCTACCTGGCTCTCTCTACCTTCCAGCAGAGAAGAAGAAGGAATGATATGAGCGCAATGTTTGAAGAGGAGCAGATATATAGAGAGAGAAAGAGAGCGAGTATCCGGGGCAGGAGTGCGGGCCAATTAGAGAGTTGCCCTGGGTTGTCCTGTTATCTTCCTCACACACAGTCTCAACAGGATATACACACAGAACCCCGCTCAGGGCTAAACGCGCGCACATACGCACACACACACACACACACACACACACACACACACACACATAATGTTTTATTAAAACACTGCTCCAGTGTCCGTTATAGATATATACACACCACGGAGACACGATCTAACGAGGTCAGAAACAGAACTGGAGGGAGGATGTGGGCGTAGGAGAGAGAGAGCGAGCGGGGAGATGAAGGGGAAAAGGAAAAGAGGTCGAGCTGTGACAGAGTGAGAAGATGAAGACAAGAAGGGAAGACGTGACTGCAGCAGGATGGAGCACACCAACACCACCTGCAGCTCTGTCAGCTCCACCTTTCACAGGTGACCCCAAACAGGCCGAGGAGCATTTCTGTGGTAGATCGGGGGGTTCACACCTGCATTCAACTTCATGTGGTGGAGGAATGATCCACCACCCACACAAACAACCTGCAGTCACAGCTACTGAGTCTGACTGGCTTAGCTCTTTGACTTTCTAAACTCGACATGTGACAAGTCCGTACCCCTAATGAAGAGTTCTCACACCTCCACATGTATGAGTGAAGATGTGGTCTGAGCACCATTTGAAGAGTTGCCGGGTTTTTGTGAGTGTAGCTGCACTAACTTCTGAACAAACCCAGGCATGTGGTTCTTTAAGCACCCTGAAATACAACAGAAACCTCGCAGCTCAGCAAACAGCTTCAAGGGTTCCTGCTAGCAGGCTCTCAAGACTTAATCATTTTACATGTGACAGAATATCACAACAAGTTCTCCAAACTTCATACGGACACCAGTAACCATGTCCGAGTCTAAATCCTCCTTCACTCCCTAAAAATAACTCTGAGTTAAAAAATTAAATGATGAGTGTCTGTGCTTCCAGCTGTTTCAGTAAAGTTCATCCTGACTGAACTAACAAACAACATACAGCACTGCTGTGCCTAAACTAGATTATATAAGAATGGATTAAATGCTGGCTAGTTACCTGCAAAATGGAGGATGAGGGTTACTCAGTAAAGTTCATCTTCAGGGTCCCTGATGGGCAGAGACGAACATCGTCACATGACAGGAAGACAATGCCGAAAACAGAGAAACCAGGTGAGAGAACATACGAGATGATCCATCCACAGCAGGAGGTCTGTCATTAATCTGCTGGATTACTTGCTTTGCAAACGTCCTGATTTTGAGCTGGACACAGATAGATGCAACACGTGGCAGCTCCGTTAGAGTACAGTCACATGATCATCAGCCAGAGCAGAGTGAAGTCACGACAGCAACACACCTGGTCCCCGGTTCAAAGGCAACGGTTAATAATAATAATAATGGATTGGATTTATATAGCGCTTTTCAAGGCACCCAAAGCGCTTTACAAAGCCACTATTCATTCACTCTCGCATTCACACACTGGTGGAGGCACACTACGGTTGTAGCCACAGCTGCCCTGGGGCGGACTGACAGAAGCGAGGCTGCCATATCGCGCCATAGGCCCCTCTGGCTGCTATAACTGCGGTCCGCATATGAGCCTCTCATCTCTCACAGCGAGCATCACTTTGGAGCTGACAGCTCCATACTGGTTGCCTTGGTGTTCAGTCAGCCTCTCTGAGGCTCTGTGTGACATAACTATGACCAGCAAACTACGAATCACAGAGAATTTCAACAACCATATATTCGTTGTAAGCCAATGAGTAAAAACTATGTGTGGTTCATTACATAACACTCAGAAAGTCTCTTTTAATTATGGAAGTGTTGAACTCTTAAATGAAGAACACTTTAATTTTGTCTTGTAAATATTTAAATATCACGTGTTGTATTCGGGCTGCTGGTCTCCAAAGAGTAGCTGTGCTGCATCGTGTAGCACCGGGCTAATCCTCATCCTAATCCAAATCCTAATGCCAGTGCTAATCCTAATGTCCCCATTAAAGTCAGAATCAAATGGTTTTCTGTAACTATCGTGCTTTTCACACATTTTTTATTAGTTCATGCTGTTGTTGTGTCGACCTGACGGCGGCGTGTCCAGCTGCCTGCTGCTGCTACACAGAACGTTCAGTGAGATTAAACCTAATCTGCTAATTTCATTACGAATGTGAAAGAGCAAAACACAGGAAATATGCTTACTCTGGCAAGTTTTTCCTAAAAAAAAACCAAAGGGGGTTGAAAAATGCACATAAACAGAATTTTTCTGGTGTGTTGGTTTGACAGATAACTGACAAGGTGTGATGCGTCAAACAGGGACGAGTCAGGCAAATTCAGCAAAGGGAAGGAAGCTGAAGAGCTGAAAGAAGCCATTTCATCTCTTTTCCTTAAAAACAACCTGAAGGGGTTTGAAGTTGTCAAATGATGTTGGAAATAAACTGAAATGTAACCTCTGAAAGCAGATAAACAACACGGGAGGATAAAAGTTTAGCTGTTAAAACAATGAAAGAAGTGGCAGCCAGAAAACTGCTCTTGAATCGAAATGAACTCTAAAACTAACTGTTAAAGACAAGTTTTCTTTCTTCTTAAAAACAGAGGCCGAGGAGGGTGCGAGCACTTAATCACTTAAAGCATAGGAACTCACAGATTAAAGGACTTAGTGAAAAAGTTGAAATGAAGGTCAAAACAGGGATTCAGAGATAAATTTAGGTGGAGCAGAAACTAGAAACTGAAACTTAGGCTGAAGTGGAAGAAGAAATCCAGACGCAGTGGAGCGGGAGTCAGCTCATGTCCCAGAGCTGAGGAAATGATGGTGAAAGGTACAGGTGCAGGTGAGATGTAGCATGTTGCAGGGACTTCAGTGGATAAGCTGTGTGCTGATGGAGTAATGGCATGTAAGCAGCTGAGATCATGAGTCAGGTGACAGCAATCAGACTCCACTCGAGACTCCACTGGTCTCCATCCGGTGCTGTGGTGCAGACGAGCTCTGGGGTCCAGGTCAAAGTTGGAGCTTTCAGACATGGACAGGGGTCAGAGGTGATGCTCTGTGCATCCTATCAGAGTCTGCATAAGCGTTTGAGGTCCAACAGCTCGTCTGTTGGATCGGACCACACAGCCAGCCTTCACTCGCTATGTGCATCAGTGAGACGCCCGTGACCCTGTCGCTGGGTTACCACTGTTCCTTCCTTGAGTCATTCTGATAGATCCCGCCCCTGCAGACCAGGAACGCCAACAGTGCTGCTGGTTTGGAGATGTTCTGACCCAGACTGCACCCAAAATCTTCTCCTAATATCAACTCTGAGGACAACATGTTCACCTGCTCTCTGCTAGATCCCGCCCACTACCAATAGCCATGATGGAGAGCAGTCGCAGCGCTAAGCCTGAGGATCCTGCATGCTGACATCCCTGCAGCACCTTACCTGGCTGTCCTGTGACCTCAGCTCCGTTCAGGTATATGTTTGGCTAACAGTGAGTGACCCCCTCTATACTAAACATAATTTCTCACTTTGCTGTGATGATGAAGTGAACAGCTGCAGGGAAGTGTCTGAAGTCAGAGTGAATCTCAGAAAAACCCACTTGCCTCCTCTGAACGTGGAGGACGCCGGGCGGACGGTGTCCTGAGCGAGCGCACAGACATGGCTGCGTCAGAGGAAACGTCTTCCTCCCCTGTGGATAAATTATCTGCTCCGCTCTCCTTTCTGCTGCCATCAACTCTCCTCACTTTCTGCTTTTCCAAGCTCTCGTCTCACATTTCTCCTCCTCTCTTATCATCTTCATTCCTCTCGGTTTTCTTTCCTCCCATTGCTCCCTCCGGACCTCTGGCGTCACCATTTCTTTCCTTTCCTCATGTCCTTTCCTCTATCTATCCTTTCATATTCTCGTCTCGCCTCCTTTGTCTTTCTTTCTGTCCCTCTCATATCTCTTCCAGATATAATTGAGCCCAAGCTGAAGTTGAAGTGAGGACAGCTGCATTCTTGCTGTGTCTTTGTTTTGTTGTTTCAGATGTAAACGTGGACTCTGAACAGGCTCAGACCTTGATCAGGTCAGACAGCTGAATAAGGGGAAACATCTGGAGCTGTAGAGTCTCTGAAAACATGCAGAGGGGTGTAATGAATGCAGATTAAGGGCTTTAGAGATGAAGATGAAGAAGATGAAGAGCCCTTTATTTGGGTGAGTGGCGATGATGAGCCTGGCCATCAGCTGCAGCGTGATTGTGTCTGATTAAGTGAATCATGCAGTCTCTGAATCATCAGCACAAAGAGGAAACAAACAAGCTGTATTTAAACCACACGACCGTATACGGATGCTTTTCAAAGTAAAACATTACAATAAATCCAACATTTAAGTGACCACACAGAGACTCTAACTGCTGGTTTTTAGTTTCCACAGCAAGTGCATCTAAACACCATTAAAAGTTGAATACATGCAACACTTTATTTACAACTACAGTATTTCATTTTAAGATAATTAAAAGAGTTAACTTGAGCTAAAATGTTATCCATGATGATGAGCTGAAGATGTTCAGATGTTCACTGGGAGTCCATCAGAGTCCCAGAGGCTGAGATGGTTTGAAGATGTGCAGAGGAGGGAGGGTAGAGGATTAAGGTGGAGCTGCAGGGAGGAGGAAGGAGTGAAGGAGGACATGAAGAGGGCTGGTGAGACAGAGGAGGATGCTGGGATAGCTAAAGGAGAAGAACTGAAATTTTATTACAGGATGTTATAAAATTATAAATGTTATAATCTTTAACAGAGTGTTATAAGTTAGTGAAATGCACCCTGGGAGTTGTAGTTGTTCACAGGATTTTTAATTAGAGATTTTCTAAAATACTGAGCTTCGTGCTTGTCCAGTGAGGTGATGTAACGTACAAGTTACATCATTACAAAGGAAGTTTCATTGTTTGAGGGTCAAAGCAAGTTTTGGTAAACTTAAATTCTGCCCTGGGTCCCAACCTGAGCAACCTAACACCAAACTCCTCCATCAGAGTGAACCTAACAGAGTTTGACTCAGACAAACTCTCAAGTTGCTTCTGTTGCATTATAATCACAGCTGCTGCTTCTGTGGGCTTTGCTCTGCACATTTCCATCTTTGGGAGGATGAACTCTCAGCTCAGTGGCTGCTGTGTAAACTGATTCTGACAGCAGCCTCTGGGTCTTTCTGCAGGTCTCTGTCCAGCATCAGCTTCACTTACAACACCTGACAGTGTAACACTACCTGCTGCTCACTAAAGTATTCTCTCTTATCAGATCACATACCTGTTACAGCGCCGCCTCTCTTGCTGCTTAATGACTACCTTACTTTCTAAGACACCTTTTAGTTTCTGAGCTGCTGTCAGTTTATCACTTTTTGTGTCTGTGAACACAACATTTCATCCAAACTCAAAGTTTACCAACCCATCTTTCCACCCACCCACCTGCCCATCCATTTGCACATCCATCTACACATTAGGGCTGTGCAATATGACCAAAATCTCGTATCCTGATATAAGACATTTATTATCCCGACAACAATACATATCACAAAAATTTTACATTTTTTGTAAATTCTGTAAATCTCGGGTTATTTACTTATTAAGCTCTGTTACTTTTTCTGTCTCAGTAACTTTACCTTACTGGGTTACTTTGTCAGACTCTGTGTTGCTGAGTTTGACCTAAATATTCTGTTATAGGTTGCACATGAATTTTGCAACTTTTGGGAATAAAGTATATCATCACTGCTTTGCTAACACACCCCTCCACCCTGACCTCCACTCTGTGCTGATTTTGTGATTCTGGGGCGCTTTGCTGTCCCATGTTTCAAATGTGATGAATGATGACTGACTGAGGGACACCACCCTATCGTGCCTCTTTGACTCTCCAAATCTTCAAAATAAGCTTCATGCTTTATTCAGTGAGACCTGAAAGCAGTGACTGAGACCATGAACTCATCAGGATGATGTTCACTGAGCTCAGAGATCAGGGGAGTGGGAGGCTCAATCGCTCAAAGACTTCTATACAATCAGACAGCCAGAGGAGTCGCCCCCTGCTGGCCATCAGAGAAATTGCCAGTTTAAGACAACTGTGCAGTGGATGGCTACTTACATGCATGTTTCATGTGTTCAGGTTATGGCTGCACTGGACTGATGTAGTGCAGACAGAGGAAAAGGTAGCAGGTAAAGTGGGCTTGGCCTTTATTGGAGGTGACCTCAGGGTGGCCCGAGAACTTGATGGATGGACCACATATCTACATTTGCTGTGGACTGCTGCAAGTACATCAGTTGCTCGCAAAGGACAATTTGACTTCATTCATGTTTCTACTGACATGACAGGAGCTGCCCCCTGCTGGGCATCATGAGGAACGCAGGTTTAAGGCGCTTCAGTCTGCAGACCCACAAGCTTTGCCCATTTTTTCTGCCTCTGGTGGCGGCGCTCCGAGAATGCAAACAGAGAGTTTGTTTAGAGGAGATAACAATATTTAAATTTTATAATCAGGTTTGCAGCTGCTTGTACGAGCTGAATCATTACAGCTCTAATTCGCTGCACACGCTAAAGTATTCTCACTGCGCCTCGAGTCTGCAAACAGTTAACAAGTTCTCGAGTACACACACTCACACACACACACACACACCGTATTCACAAAAACTCTGTCACGCTTAGCCTTTCCCTCCAATCAATTTGCGACACTCTTGTCTGAAACGTACTTTAATGTTCCAGGGCTCTTTCTTCTTGCCACTGCTGTTTAACACACTTCTATATGATCCTCTTATCCCCCCACCCCCGTCTTATTTTATCAGCATGGAGCATTCGAGCTTCTCTCGCTGCACATCTTCACATCATGCAGTCAGACTCCTGATGACAGGTGATTGGACTGCAAGCCGGCCCCTCCCCCCACGCTCCTGTCCTGCACGCATGCAAAGGAGCGGCCACAGATTAATGTTGTGTTTGGTGACGCCGTGTTAGAGGAAATAAGGGAAACTTTACACAACACCTGCACCAGTGTCCTCTGTGTGTCTGTGTGTGTGCACCATGTTTACATGACTTTGTGAGGACCAAAAATTGCTACTATAGTTGCAACTTATGGGGACAAAGTGCCCGTCCTCATGAGTCTGAAGACATTTTTGAGACTCAAAATGTGGTTTCAGCATCAGGGTTACAGGTAGGTTAGGATTATGGTTAGGGTTAGACATTCATTTTTGATGTTTAGGGTAAGCAGCTAAGGAAAGGGTTATGTCATTTAGATGTCCTCACTAAGATATGAAGACAAGTGTGTGTGTGCGTATGTGTGTGTGCGTGTGTGCATGTGTGTGTGTGAAAGAGAGTGTGTGTGTGTGTTAGGAACAGAAAGTGCTTTTGAAGCTGTGTTGGTTGCAGCACTCCTGAGTTGACCGTGTTGTTTGTACTCGTGTTAATCTGAGAGAGCAGAAGCCAATTTACAGAGCTGTGAGTCTATTTCACAGATGTTTGACCACACACACACACACACACACACACACACACACACACACACACAAACAAACACACACAGACACACACAAAGAAAGTGTAAATGACGCTGTATCACTCAGGGCGTCTGACATTTAAACACTCCTCAGGAACGTGTGAGACCAAGACGGAGAGCCATGCACAGCTTTAATGGAGTCCTGCTAACATGCTGACAGAGAGTGAAAAACACATTTTTAATACATTGATTCATTTAAGTGCATCTTTTCATGAAATCCTCCATCGATGGCATCCAAAAACATCAAATCCTTTCCATGTTTTATTTTTTGGTGCTGGCTCATTGCATGAGGATAAAGAAGATAACTCTGCAGGGATCCTGTGGTGATAATAACTGAGTCATCAGCAGCAGTGATATCAACAGCGAGGAGGTTCTTTGGAATGTATGCAGGAGAAGACTGAACACACACATCCAACAGTTTCACTCAGTGACTGCAGGGCGTCTGAACCTCACAAGCAGCTTTCAGCACCTTACATGACCCTGGTAGATTTAGTGCCTGACCCTAACTGCTTCACTGTTCTCATTTCATCCTTCAAACATTCCTGATGAGCAACTATGCGTTACATATGCCTCAAGAAAAACCAATACTTTACCAAAATCAGTTTATTGAAACTCATTTAAAATTTTTGCCATTTGCACTTGGTACCAGGTGGTACCAACAGTCATGTGACACATGATACAAAACTAGGATAGGTCCTAAAAAAATCCCTGAAAAGCCTTTCAGTTATTCAAAATGCTGCAGCAAGAGCAGATTTCTCCTATATTAGCTTCCCTTCATTGGCTCCCTGTTAAATCCAGAATTCAAAATCCTGCTCCTCACATACAAGGTACTGAATAATCAGGCTCCGTTTTATTTTAATGACCTTATAGTACCATATAACCCCATTAAAGCGCTTCGCTCTCACACTGCAGGCCTACTTGTTGTTCCTAGAGTTTTTAAAAGTAGAATGGGAGGGAGAGCCTTCAGTTTTCAGGCCCCTCTTCTGTGGAACCAGCTTCCAGTTTGGATTCAGGAGACAGACACTATCTCTACTTTTAAGATTAGGCTTCAAACTTTCCTTTTTAATAAAGCATATAGTTAGGGCTGGATCAGGTGACCCTGAATCCTCCCTTAGTTATGCTGCAATAGACGTAGGCTGCTGGGGGATTCCCATGATGCATTGAGTGTTTCTTCTTCACTCAGTATGTGTTTATACATCTCTGCATTTAATCATTAGTTATTATTAATCTCTGGCTCTCTTCCACAGTGTGTCTTTGTCCTGTCTTCCTTCTCTCGCCCCAATCGATCACGGCAGATGGCTGCCCCTCCCTGAGCCTGGTACTGCTGGAGGTTTCTTCCTGTTAAATGGAAGTTTTTCCTCCTCAATGTCACCAAAGTGCTTGCTCATAGTCTGATTGTTGGGTTTTCTCTGTATTATTATAGTGTCTTTATCTCACAACAGAAAGCATCTTGAGGTGACTGCTGTTGTGATTTGGTGCTGTATAAATAAAGTTTAATTATGTTAATAGAGGTGAGGATAAGTGAGATTCATATACCAGGACATGTGAGTATATTTCATTATCCTGCCATGGTCTCACTCTGGATGTTTTATAGTTAGAAACAACACGTAACACGTTATTGGCCACTAAACGAGCCACACCACCCACACCTGACACTTTCTGTTCCTAACACACACACACACACACACACACACACACTCTCTTTCACACACACACACACACACACACACACACACACACACACACACACACACACACACACACACACACACACAAAAGACTGCATGACGTTCCAAAACTGTGAATACTTTAAACTTTCCACGGCAGACGTTTCCACAGAGGTGCAGTGAAAAGCAACAGAAATGTAACAGCGGGAAAAAACTTGAGACATGTCACATTAATCTCTCCAAAAAATACTTATGAGCATTTTGGCAGCATTTTTTCTGCATTTAATAAACTTAATATTTCACAATTTCATTAAGAGTAATCTACAGGTTAATCAATAATGAAAATATAATAATTAGCTGCAGCCCTGAGCACATTTCCACCCCCACATTGATCCATGTGGGATGTCAACGATATGTGACAGCCTGTAATGAAAAGGAGCAGAGGTTATCTCTCTGCCCTCTGAATAATGAGCGCAGTATGTAGAGGCACAAACGCATTTTGGACGGAAAATAGGTTTTTATGAAAGAGCTGCTTCAGCTGCACGCTCTCTCACACGTCTGTAATTACAAAGACGCTTTCATTCACGCACTCACAGATGGAGCGAGTGGCCCGAGCTTAATCAGCCCCTCCTCCACCCACACCAACCTAGATGAGTGTGTGTCCGTTGCTTCAGTCTGCTCCCACACACACACACACACACACACACACACACACACACACACACACACACACACACACACACACACGCATTACCTGAGATGATGGAGGCATGTCTGAATTCCTCAGAGAAGTGGATCAGCTCGTATGGAGACGTCTCGTAAAACTCCTCCCCTGAGGAACAGGAAACAGAAACATGTTCAGTGTACAGTCCCAACCGTCTGCATCTACTTGCGCACGACCTTCAAAGGTCTCCTGTCTGTGCATGAAAACGTTTCTCAACCTCCAGAGCCAAAAACCCAAACCTAACGACCAGCGCAGGCAGCAGTGAGTCCCCATGGACTCCCATGTTAACTCGCCTGTTTAAATTGTATTGTTGTAACTTTGGTAAATCATCTAAACATTTGACCTGGTGTCAGTGTCAGACAAAATACTGACGATAGCCTTTAGTTTCACACAGAAGCAGAAGTGCTGTGGTTTAATGATACTGTATATATATATATATTAAAAATGCACAATAAACTTAACAGAAATGTTTGTATTAAGAAACATAAGTCCGCATGTTTGATGAGCCTCTGAAGGTCTGACCTGAAGTATTTTACATTCAAACCAGAGTTTTACTGGAAGCAGTAACCATCAGAAATCACTGTGAGCAACAAAAACCACCACAGAGTGCCTCCTTACAGCTCATGGTGTTCCACAGGGCTCTGTCATTGATCCTCTACTGTCAGTCAAAGGGGCGTGGCCTCTTTGACTGACAGGTGGATGGTGACACAAGCAGCTGTAGCTGCTAGCTGTCTACTAGGACTCACCTGAACTCGACCTCTGGTCTGTGTTTGTGCTTTTGGAGCCTTTTTAATGACATCATGCGACCAATAATATGGCTGCTGTGAAGTTACTGTACTAACAGAGCGTCCACGAAGGCAGAGCTTCAATTTAGATGGGTTTTTTTTTATACAATTTGGGGACACAGACTATTAACCACACAAATATAGTCCAAAAAACTCAAAATGGCGACGGCTGAAACACTAAAACCTATGTACAAAATTGCGTGCCTTTTTTTTTTTAACACTGAGCCTGTTAAACATTAAAAAAAGCATGATCATTTGTCTCCTTTTTGAATATTGTGTTGTTTCGAGAATGAAAGATAAATTGAATGTAAGAATTTGTTGTGGGAACAGTAAAAAAAGCTCCTATATGACAGTTATTTTCTCTTCTCGATCATATCCCCAGTAATTTTTTTCCTTTATGGAACTTCCACGCTGAGCCGAACCCGACTGTCATCCTTTCTCATGTTTCTAATTTTGTTGGAGCTTTACCGCCAAAGGTTTCTGTTTGTCAGAGAACGCCGTGTTCACACGTCTAAAATGAAGCGAGGACTACAGACAAAAGAAACAGAGCGCTACAGAGAAACCAGGCCTGCAGCACTGAGTCACACACTCAAACAGGAAAAGAGCTGGGTCCGGATCATTCTGGAAACTTATCATCACTGCAGCTCATTTAAATCAGACAGAAAACAAACATGGCTGATTACAAAGCAATCTACATATCACGCTTCCGAGAACATTCAGAGCAATTCAGTAGCAGTTTCAGTCCACAGGAGCACAGAAAACAACTGTTGACAGCAGCTTTGGTGTACCTGATCTTCTGAAATATAAAGAATTTAAGGCTTAAACAAGCTACTGTGACATCATTCCACTTCTTGTTTCAGCTCTACAGCCGTTCACGCAGTCATCGTGCAGTGAAGCATGTATGGAGCGTAGAGAAGCTTACAAGAATAAAAATAAATTATGTAAAAATAAAGTTGTGACTGATGTGACTCACACTGAAGTTTCTGAATTCAAAAATAAAGAATGAAGATGATGGACATCTTTGCTTTTTCTTCAGATGGCTTGAGCCGTCTTTTGGGAATACCCACAGCACAGGTAACCTGACAGTAGATGGACTGCTCGACAGAGGCACATCTGAACTCTTTCTTGGAAACTGACTGAAAACTACTGAGGACTGCGTCTCTATGGTCGGCAGGTAATTGGATGAAACATCTGTCTCTCACAAATCAGTCACCTGGAACTGTTGAAAAGTTTTTTCTGGAGAAAACTATTTGCTGCTGTTCTCTTCTCTCAGAAATCTGAAGGAACAGATGTAGTCGATACATATGCAAGGATGCTCTTCATCGACTACAGCTCGGCATTTAACACTATCATCCCCTCAAAACTTACCACGAAGCTCGTCGACCTTGGGCTGGGAACACCAATCTGCAGATGGATTCTAAACTTCCTCACAAACAGGCCCCAGGTGGTGAAAGTTGGTAAGCACACCTCCTCACCACTCATCCTAAACACAGGTACGCCACAGGGTTGTGTGCTTAGCCTGTGGTGTGCAACTGTGTTGCTAAACAAGAGTCCAACATCCTCATCAAGTTTGCTGATGACACAACCATCATAGGCCTCATCACAGGCGATGATGAGACGGCCTATAGAGAGGAGGTGATGGCACTGTACGAGTGGTGTCTCTCATTTTCAGCAAAACTAGAGAAATGATAGTGGACTACCAGAAACGACCAGTCAGGGAACGCCAGACCATCCACATCAAAGGTGTCAAGGTCGAAAGGGTCAGCAGCTTCAAGTTCCTTGGAGTCAACATCACTGAGGACTTCTCCTGGACCCTTCACAGACACTGCTATCAGGAAAGCTCGCCAGTGGCTTTACTTCCTGAGGAGGCTGAGGAAGTTTAGCATGAACGCCAACATCACCTCAAATTTTTACAGCTGTGCAATTGAGAGCTTGCTGACGAGCTGCATCACAGTTTGGTACGGAAGCTGCTCTGCCAGCAGCTGTAAATCACTACAGAGAGTGGTGAAGGCAGCAGAGCACATCACTGGCACGAGGCTTCCTGCCATTCAGGACATTTATCTCCAGCGATGCCTCCGTAAAGCACACAGCATCATCAAGGACCACAGCCACCCAGCACAGACAAATAAAACTGAAAACTGAACAAAAATCTGTAGGTGTTCCTCAAGGGTCCGTTCTCGGGCCTCTTCATCTTCATGCTTGTTGCTTCATAAAGTCTCCTAACATCAGAGCTGAACATATGACTGATATGGTATATGATATGGTGAAAATCTATATATGTGTTGTATATACATGGACAAACTAAAACACAACAATAAGTTTCTGTACTCTCTACATCACAAAACTCTGTTTAACCCTTACATACTGTTCAGGTCAGATCTGACACATTTTGACCTTTGACAGCAGTAAAATACCCTAAATTTCATTATTTCAACCTGAAGTTTGATCACCTTTCTCATAGTAACCTAAAGGTCATATACATATATAAAGGTTATATACATTGAGCCTGTTCCAAATTAAAATTGACCAGTGTTTACCGAGATGTATTTTAGATCCACCCGTCTGAGTCAAATCAAGGAAAACAGTGACTTAGAATCTTTAATCTTGAGACCGTCACCAGCTGGACAGGACCATGGTTACATTCTGCTGCGATATGAAACCCATTACTTCCTGTGACTTGTGCTTCATATGAAAGGTTTGCAGCTGCAGTGCAGGCGGACACTCGTATGCCGTGACCATGGCGTGTTGTGGAAGACATTTTTGAGTGTAAAAGCACGCAGTACCCATAAAGACCACGGCTAAGGAGATGACAGAGCAGAGCGTTACAGGCCGCATTCGCCCCCTGTGCACCTGCAAACACAAGCACCGTGGGGAGTCACCTGAGCTGCCATTTCAGCGAGTGCAGGAAACACCAGTCAATCTCCCGTCACCGCTCTGAGTGCTCAGGAAGCAGTTTGCAGCCAGTGTGAGTGAAAAGTGTTGATTAATGTTAAAGGAATATTGGTAATTATAGCTGGTGGTCATTAGGGTGTTTTGATAATGTAACAGTGAGGATATATATTTATTTTGTAACAATGCTTTTAATGGTTATATAATAAATCCCAGAAGATCCAGGGTGTTGTTGCAACTATCAGTGAAATATGCTGAAATGATTTTTGCTAACACAGGACCTGATATTGTTATTGAAACATGAATCATCAGTTAAAAAAGCCAGGCCTTCGTCAGGAACTGGAATGATTGTTTTTTTTTTATCACCAAACAACAAATTAGAATCAAAAGGTCACTCACTCAAAGTCCAATACACAAAAATCTACACATCAGAGCTGCAGGTGAGCCGATTCATTTAACATCCACTTGAAGTGAAACAGTCCTCCTTCCCCCTTTAGAGCATTCCTGTCTCAGCCACATATGGAAATAATTTGTGGAATCGTTTATTTTCAGCAGGCGAGACGGTTTTAATTGCGTCTTCACAGGTCTGAGGAAAAAATCACTCAGACAGCTGCAGCTCGTCCACACGGCTGCTGCCAGAGTCATCAAACACACCAAGAAATTGGATCTGTCCTTAAATAACTGCGTGTCACAGCACACATTCAAAATCCCTTCACCTCTTCATGCAGAGGCCCCCTCCTCTGCATGAAGAAGCAGGTCGCCCAGGAGAGGTCCTCTCAAGGTGAAGTGGATTTTATCTGCTGAAGCTCTCAGCTCCATTAACCTCTTCAGGCCCAGCAATGAAGTTGCCGTCTACGAGCACCGTCTCTGAAAATGATCGAAGATTTATTTTTTTTTATTAAGTTTGGCAGATTCCTCAATAATATCACTGAGAATATTTTAGGCCTTTTTAGGCTGAAAGTTGCTGTCTGAGTAGGTGCAGGTACAGCTGACAGCTGATGATGGAGTCTGTCGACCAGCAAAAACCAAAGGAGACTTTCTTGTTTCCACTAAAGCTGATAATGTTTTTATTGTTTTTTTATGGAATGAGCTTTCCCCACCTCACTCCTCTCTCAGTAGCGTCTATACAACCTTCTCAAACTATCATTTAGATTTTCGTGTGACTCATCCTCCCAGAACACTGTGCACCACTGCACGGCCGGAGCCTGGAAAGACAGAGTTTCCCACAGAGATCGAGTTTTACATCTGTTTTCATTCCTGAGTTTCTGCATTTGTGAGAATGCTCGGTCTCTCCTGACACGTCACTCCCATGTGCCATGTTTCAGCTGTGAGAGCTTTGAGCAAAACCATTATCTTTTCCTAAAACTAACGGAGCCATTTTTCATGCCTAACCCTTACCTGCAACAGAACATCCAAAACATGAATGACACAAACAACCATGTGTGAAGGCTAACGCAGCAATGATCTACGTAAAATTATACTCTCACAGTTACTTTGCATAACTTTCAGATAATTTTACTTCCTGCCATAACTCTGCATCTGCTGTACATCTTTAATTTGCTGTGATGTTGGATAAAATTGGAATTACAGAAAAAACTTGAGACTTTCTCTGAAGGGACTGTTTCCTTTACAACATCATGACCAGTGCTGTGTTTGTGCTGTGCGGGGTCCATCAGAGATTCCCATCATACTGTTGGTACAAACGCAGCACGGGAAAGACTGAACGTGACGTCACGATGATCTGCAACACTGTCAGCATCACTTTCTGCTGCAGAAATGCTCACAGAGCAGAGAACGAAACCCACAGACATTGAGAGTCTGAGAGTCCACACTGTTGGATCAGCAGGGAGGTTTGAGGGCCAGACCAACTCCTACCAAACTTCTTCACCTGAACTTTACACCTGTTAACAACCAGCTGTGACCAGCATCTTGAGACTGAATGACTTAACTCTGAAAACCTGTTCAGCTCCTGTTTCTGCCTCACAAAAACAAACAGCCTGCTACATCCTGGAGGGTTTTGGGGTTACTGAGTTCAGGGCTTTCCAGTTTGATCTTCCATCAGAAGCTGCTGCGCTGCTGCTGTTTCTCCATGGCTATGAAGCCCGCTAACTCAGGTCAGTGTTCTGCTAGCACACATTAACACGGACTCCACATTTTAATCGAACACATAGCTGCAGAGCACATTTTTCAGGTGTCAGGCCGCTGTGGAGGGAAGCCTTAAGAAACAGTAACAAACAACTCCATCGACTCTCAGCGTGACGTTGAAACAGCGTGTTTGAATAGGAAGTAGAATCTGTCTGCTGCTTGTTGGAGGGTCTTTAGAGGAGGAAAGCAGAACAGCAGCAGCTCGATTTTCTAATCCTGACCCACTTTTAGTTTTTAATGCCTAAACCTAACCAAAGAAGACAAGTAAGGCTTCGCAGGGTCACACAGGCCTACAGGCGACTGAAGACACCACGCCAACCTCACTTGACTAGGTAAAAGAAGCCTTTTTCAGCCAATGTGCGAGTCCTGCTGGATGTCACTGGGTAAACTGTTTATAAAGAGGACGCTGCATCGGAGGTTCATGGAGCTGGGATCACAGGAAGGACTACAAAGCAGAATGGTGGGTTCCTGGAACGTGTATTCCAGTTTGATCGAATTAAGTGGAACAAATTTCCTCTCAGTGTGAATCTGGTATTCTCATAAAAGATGGAAGAGGATTGCTGACTCCCCATTTGAAGAATGTGGAGTGTTGCATGCGGCTGCGTGCATTAGCACGTCCTATATATTTATACCTGAGCTTTAAGCTGCATGTTCTCTCCCACATAAAACATACAACATGACAGGCAATGAGGCGGCGGGTGGGTTGTAATTATGCAAGCGCCTTTGTTTCCATCTGAACGTGTTGGGCTGTCAGCGAGTCTCCAGCAGCTGTTCCTTCACTGCAGCATATACGTAACACTGTGCACTAACACCTCACAGACCGACCACCGCATGTGATCACACTTCCTCAGTCAGGACAATCCAAACAGGAAGCTGGATCTCTGCTGCATTACAGCGCTGTTCTCCTCACTGCACACCTGTCTTTGTTAAAGAGACGTGTCCACATCAACCGGTGCTCGAAAGCTGAGCTGATTTCTTTATTAATGAGTTAATTATAGAAATGTAACCAGCTACAGAAGCCATGGTTTCAGGCCTCTGCTAGCAGCTCTCACGGGTTCCTGTCACAGAAATGCTAACTGAAACCAAGAGGAAACAGCTTAAAAACGTGTGTGTGTGTGTGTGTGTGTGTGTGTGTGTGTGTGTGTGTGTGTGTGATATCAGTGTGCTGCCTTTGACATATTACGTGATGTTTACATCCTGATGTTCCGCTGCTCAGCCTGCAGCAGCTGATATGAGCTCACCGGTGCCTGCAGCACACGAAGGCTGGAAGTCTGAGTGGAACCTGCTGAATTTAGTTATTTATGTAGCTCAGAGTTGATTCTGAGCTACAGAGAGCAGCACCAGCTCCACCTGTGCAGGTTCACACTCTGTTAACCTTAAAGTTGCCCATTCACTTCATACAAGAATCTTAGGGATGGGAATTAATAGCAGTGTAGCAAATCCGATTCTGTTATCAATATCAGTTATCAGTTCGATTTCTTATCAAAAATTAATCACATGCCACATGTTTAAATGCGCGCATGCTGGAGGTAGTTCTCTTTTTTATGATCAGTTTTAGGGTCATTACTCAAAAAAGTAATTATTGCACATATTATACGGAATACCTTTCTTAAAAGTAATGCAGTACATTACTTAATTACACCCAGGATAAAGACATTTGTTACACTACTTGTTACGTTACTTTCATGTTACTCTGTAAAATAATCTGAAACACACTGTCTCATTATCACCAATCAACAATATAAACCTACAGACTACAGCCCCACACGCCAACACAAATGCCTGTCCTAATGAGGACACACGTGATCTTTCTCTTAGTGTTTAGGTATGAACACAAAGCCGATAACACAAAACAAAGATGAAAAGGCTAAACTCAGCTTCACCATCACTCTGGGTTCTTGGCTAGCTTAGCATTACCATGCTGTCTGTGCAGGTGCTTGCAAAGAGCCGAAGTTGTGCTAACAGTATAATGCAGTCTCCACTTTACAATTGCGCTCTCATCCTTTTGTGCAATAAAAATAAAAGTAATGTTCATATCCACGCTGGAGACTGACTTACTATTTTCCTCACACACAAACTGAAATCAGCTGATCGTAGTGAGAAGATAAGCGGGAAACTGATGATTGCAAGGAATTGGACTACTGGGAACCGTTACAAGAACCGATTCCGATCCCTAGGAATTCTTTTACAGACTTAACTGTTACAGTTTTCACCATCGTCCTCGTTATCATACAAATCAAACTACTTCTATTTAGACTACTCTAAAACAATAAACATGTCCTGAACTTTGAACTTTAATTGCATTGTGTGATGGTCCTGATGCATGTGTGTTTGAGCAACATTGTCTCAGGACCAACCCTAATCAGGAACCGGTGCCCAGGGCAGCTCCTAATCTCGCCAGGACCTCAGCCATCTGGCAGGTGGGCTTAACAAGACTTCCAGTGAGTGACTCATGTGAGACTGTGTCAGGTGCATCATCCCCTCTTCTACATACAGCAGGTATGATGCTCCTCACGTCACGTCGCGTGGGTCACGTGTGCAACGTGTGCACGTTCTCAGTCCGCAGCAGGACGGTGCTTCCTGCCATATGATCATTCCTGAAACACTGACCTAACCGCTGCTCGCCACAAACACTAAGTGTGATGTTGACATGCGAGCTTAGCAACACAGCCGCCGATCAAAGAGCTTTCATCCTGCAGTTGAAGCGGAGAGCGGCTGATTCCGTGAAATGTCACATTCAGCCAGCCCTCAGATGCAGGGCTGGGTGAATGTGACATTTCACGGCGTGCTGAACCAGGACCTCCAAACCACCGGCTCCCGTTCTTCTTCTGCTGCTGTTTTGTTTACAGGTCTGCACTGAGCCCGGAAACCTCAGTGGCTGATTTGCTGCCGCATTAACGCTGAATCCCCCCCACAATTGTTTTCCACCCGCGAGCATTCGTCTGGCATTTAGCAGCACCGCGCCCCCCTGCCATGCCGCTGGCACCGCTCTTGCCTGTAGTTACAGAGCTGAGATCATCACATCCCACCGAGTTTCAGCTAATTTACTCTCACAGAGTAAAATGATAGTTTGAGAGAGACAAACCGAGCTGCTGCAACAATAAACAGAGGGAAACACTCCCGCGCCTCACCTGCCCGTCTGATCTCGTTTCATGTGCCGAGGCTTTGACACCAGATGCTCGCTGTGTTCATGATGAAATAAGAGAAATGCTGACTCCCGTACGGGAAGGATTTCTGATCCGGCAGCCTCTGTAAATAAATGCTGCCTATTTCTGTCCACAGATTGGTACTGAGAGCAGATGAAAGGAGAGAGTGCCGCTGTGTGTCTGCAATTACTGCCACAAGCGGCTTTTGCATCCTAAAAATTCATTTTTACAAAGAAACAGCAGAGAAAAGGTTACTGTGACCGGATAACCTACTCTGGTAATGATGTGAGGAAGAGAAGCTGGAAACGTAGGGCAAAACCAAAAAATGTTCCCATATTTGAATCAACCACCACAAAACTCCAGTTACTCCACCATTGTGGTGTAGCTCACCTCCATCTGGGTGTTGTCATTCTAGAGTAGCTTTGCATGATTCTGGGAGGGGCTGCAGTTCCTCAGATGCCTCTCTGACATCACACAGACCCGAGCAGAAAAAAAACTTAATAAACGGAGTGTTTAGAGCATTTACATGGATCACTGTACACACACTGAAAACAATTAACTGAATCAATGAAACAAAAAACTCGTTAAACAGTAAAAATATGAGTCAGAATAATTATATTTGGTTTTATGAGCATATCTAAAGCATCACTGAGTTAGCTGATATAATCTCAGAGTGTGCACGGCTTGGTTTGATGTCTTAATGACTCTTTACCAGCTCATAGCTAACACTCACCTTTAATAAAAGAGGAAAGAAGTTGAGCTCAGGTTTGGACCTTGTAAAAACATTTTTCTGTCCTTGCTCTCACACAGCTTTATATATTCTAATTGTCATTCTTCCCATTTTTCACTGGACCTGCTGCAAACAGAGCAACGTACTGTCATGGTCCTGGGTCAACGACCCAGTGTTTTGAGTTTATTGTTATTATTTTCCAGTTTCTTCTGTTTTGTATTTGTTCTTATGGTTTGAGTTGTGTGTTTAGTGTTTCTATCATCCCTACCTGTGTCCTTCCTCTGTGTTCTGTTCGTGTCCCTGAGTTGGTATTGTGAAACAGTTTGTGAGTTTCCTGTTTTACTTTGTAGGTTTGTGTCTCGTTATGCCCATTAGTTCCAGCTGTGTCCCCTTCTGTGTGCCTAATTACCTGGTGTGTGTATTTATACTGCGTGTCTGCCTGTGCTCCTCGTCGCGTCGTCTGCATTTCTCTGCATCATTTTGGTATATCTCCGTGTCTCTCTGTTCCTCGCTTTGTGTCCTCTGTTTGTGTTAGTTTCACCAGTTTAGGTTTATGTTTAGTTCTGCCCTCACCTTGGGTTTTTCACTGTAAATAAATCTCCACCTGCATCTCCACTGCCATCTGCATCTTGGGTCCTCTTTCATTCCACCACACGACTGCTGCCCAGCCGTGACACGTACACTGAAATAAAAAGCGAGCTTCCGAGCAAACAGATGCGCAGCAGCCTTAAAGCAAGCCAACAAATACATGCAGTGACCTTAAGACTAAAAAGGTGGCGTAATGAGCGGTTACGGAGCGCTGACATCATTTTAATGCACGTCCTCATTTAAATTTTCCGCTCAGCCATACGGTTAATGATAACACAGCGGCTGTCTCCACCTGAAGGTTAATTATCAGCAACGTGTTCCTGAATGATGAGCCACCTCGAAACCAGGAGAGTGTGTCAGGAGCAGAGGAAGTAGAATCATATTCTAATGAAGAGTGCGTATGTGTGTGCGTGCATGTGTGTGTGTGTGTGTGTGCGTGTGTAAACAGAGCAGCCCACAGGCACACACACCTGCAGTGGCATGCACGTGTCCAATGACTGCCTGGACACATTATGAATACCTGGTGTGAGCTGCAGTACGTCGTACTGACTAATGTAAATACTCTCATAGGATCAACACCTTGTCGTTTCAAGCAGACGAGACTTTTCGTTTGTGTCACGCTTAGCAGAACTTCCACACGTTTCCTGTGAGTCTTTGTTTCTGCTCGGGTTCTACAAAATTCAAATGTTTTCTTCACTTCAACAAACTGTCAGGGTTCCTGGGTCGTTGACCCAGTATTTTCAGTTCATGTTCGCTGCTTTGTGTTAGCCTTACTCTGCATTATGTTCTAGTTCTCTTCCCATTTATCATTAGTTCATTATGTTCAGCTGTTCACTCACCTGTTTCTAATCACTCATCATTCAGCCCGTGTACTTAAGTCCCTCAGTTTCATCAGTTCAGTGTCGTGTCATTGATGTTGTCACTGCTGTCTATTCCACGTGTTTGCCTTTCAGTTCAGTCAGTCACTCAGCCTGCCTGCCTTCTTCCCTGTTCTGTTCATCCGTTCATCCTGCCAGTCCAATAAACACCTTAATTCTCACCACGAGTCCAGCGTTTGGGTCCCTCTTCTCCACATCCACACAGCAACTCCTGACACAAACTACTGCAAAACTGAAGCACGGATTCCTCAAACTACAGCTGTGTAATTAAACTCACTGCATAAAACAGTACTTTTACAATTAGAACAGATATCGCTCTGTCTTGACGAACTCCGCCCCTAATTCCTTAGAGCAACCTAAGATTGCATCAACTCCCTGTTGCTTTACCATTTAATGCTGGAAGGCAACCCGTCTCCCTTACAGCAGATGACTTGTAAGCTGGAGAGGAAATGGCAAAAAGTCAGAGCTCTGTTGAGCCAACCATTCCTTTATCGTTAACTAGTAAAGACTTCATGAACTTCTTCACAAGTAAAATTGTAACCATTAGAGAACAAATTACAGATGTAACATTATCTAAAGCTACTCTTAGTACCATTGATATTCATTTAGTCTGTTTCTCCAATTGATCTTTCTAAGTTAATTTCAGTAATTAGTTCCTCAAAACCATCAGTGTGTCTTTTAGACTAGGGTTGGGGGATTGGACGAATATGTCGACTATCGTTTTTACAAGGGCGATTTATTTATTTATTTGCCCATCAGTAAGTTTGCTAACAGTGATAATAGAAGCAGTCAACAGAAAAAAATAATAATAGCGCTGTTTTAACAGCACCCTCTTTCATCTGTGAGCAAATGCACCCTCCTCAGACTGCGCCCAAATGCTTGTTGATGGAACTGCAGAAGCTAGTGATCGCCGCATACTCAGCCGGATGGTGGACACGTAAATGCTCATGCAAATTAGTCGTGTTTGAGTACTTTGCTCGCACTATACGTCTGGACAAGTGGCACAACGCTTTGGTTACATCCTTAGGTTTACCTCTTTCATCTGGTTTAGAGCCAAAGAAATCCCAAAATGGTGACTTCATATTCTTTAGTCAGCGTTAACACGCCGTCATCACGACTAGCACGATTAACAATTAACCCATCTGGAGCGCAGACTGAGTCAAAATCCTTGAAATGTCTCTGTCAACGCATTTCGGGCAGTTTGTCCAAAGTTTGTTCATTCTGCGCTCCAGATGAGATTATTGGACTGACAATTGTCAGTTGGAAAATGTTTACATATCGCCCAACCCTATTTCAGACACCATTCCTACAAGACTGCTCAAAAAAGTCCTACCATTAATTAATGCTTCAATCTTAAATATGATCAACCTCTCTAATAATCGTACCACAGGCCTTCAAGCTGGCAGTAGGACTGGGCGATATGAGGAAAATCTAATATCATGATATGACAGACAAATGTTATTTTCAACCATATAGTGCCTAAAGTTGCACTTATTCAAATTGACCATTCAATGTTTTCGACTTTGTATACTAAAAATCTGAATGAATTGAAATGTTTTATTTAAACATCCGCTGCACACAGAGGTTTTCCACGAATGACAATACTGTGACAGTAAGTCTCTGTCTGTGGTCAACATTAGACCTTCAACAAACACAATATCACAGCAACAAAAAAGGGCATTAAGCTAGAATTTACGAGAGAAAATAAAACAACTGAAATTGAAAAGGTGCTCTTTGTGCTTATAACATATAAAAATTGTAATATAAAAAATGTGATGACCAAGAACAGTAGAATGGGAGGGAGAGTCTTCAGTTTTCAGGCATCTCTTCTGTGGAACCAGCTTCCAGTTTGGATTCAGGAGACAGACACTATCTCTACTTTCAAGATTAGGCTTAAAACTTTATTTTTTAATAAAGTATATAGTTAGGGCTGGATCAGGTGACCATGAATCCTCCCTTAGTTATGCTGCAATAGGTGTAGGCTGCTGGGGGATTCCCATGATGCACTGAGTGTTTCGTGTTCACTCACTATGTGTTTATACATCTCTGCATGTAATCCTAAGTTATTATTAATCTCTGGCTCTCTTCAACAGCGTGTCTTTGTCCTGTCTTCTTCCCCCAACTGTCTGCCCCTCCTGAGCCTGGCACTGCTGGAGGTTTCTTGCTGTTAAAAGGGAGTTTTTCCTTCCTGCTGTCGCCAAAGCGCTTATTCTGTTTGTCGTGGTATCTCTGTATTGGGTATATTGTAAGGGTATTTACCTTACAATATAAAGCATCTTGAGGAGACTGCTGCTGTGATTTGGTGCGATATAAATAAAATTGAATTGAAGTAATAGATGTTTGGATGCAGATGTTTTGAATCACTCTGAGTGCTGAAAGGCTCCAGTGTGAACTGCACTGCTGTTTTCAGATGCATGCCTGTCTAACCCCGCCCCCATAACTTAGTTAGTGACAGCCTGATGATGAGGAGGAGTGATGGCGGTACAAGGACTCTGTCAGCAGCTGGTCTGATGAGCTGCGGCTCCTGTGTGAAGCTGCACGCCTGCTTCTTGTCCAGCCTGTGCGTGTGTGTATGTAATACGCTGATTTTGAAGAATCTCAAAGTGCTTAGTTGCACTCCTCCCTGCAACTCCTCTCTCCTTTCACTCCCCTTGTTTAATTATTCCTGACAGGAGGGAGAGCGTGTCCGCCCTCTGCGGCTACCATCGCCGCCACACATCTTCTACTTTCTGTCAAACGCTTCATCTATAGTACTCCGGCATCAACTCACCGCCTCTTCACTGTGGGTCCTGTCATCAGCTGCTGCATGAAAACACGAATAATTACTATCATTCACAGCTAACGGCCGTCTAAACAGCCGCTGGACTCTCAACCCTCAGACTAAACTCTGAGCCTGAAGCTGGAGGGCCCTCACCCTCAGCAGCTGGCGGATGCCCCCTGTCAGTCCGTAAGGTACAGTACGATGTAAGATGAGTGGTGATATTTTAATTCTGGTTCTCCATTGCATTTAAATTAATCTTTATTTATGCATCATGCAGCTCTTTATGCAGCCACTCAGTTCCTCATGTGTGAAACAAGCTTAGACCCAGAAATCACGTCCTTACTTTACACCAAACCCTTTTTGTAACCAGGAACTGAAATCTTTGAGATTAAAGCCCAGATTATACTCTGTTACAGACACAGACAGCCGGAGAGCCGACGCTCAACAACTTCCTGTTACGAGTCAGTTCACAAAAACCAGGCAGGCGCACAGACGTCCACTCTGACCCTCACGTTTGCCGACTGATGACATTCGAACCGAGTGGACTCTAATTTAATCCAGCATCAGTCGAGCTAGCGAGGAACAGTGATTGCACATAGAAGGGTTAGTGGGGCAGCAGGGATCACCTCTGAGCCACAGTGCCACCTGACCATGTGACCTTCACCCTGGTTAGGTGTTCTGGGCCCGACTTTGACTGGGGGGGGGATTACTTGCACTTTTACAGATTAATGCTGCCACAGTTCCAGCCTACACAACAAATTAAACCACCTGAATCTGAGTCATGAGCCTGCATGCATGAGAATCCCAAACTCAAAGGATGCTCACGCTTTAACGTCAGCCTGATGAGCTGATGACCTTTTCCTGTTCCAAAGACATTTGACGTGCATCAGACTTCATCTACGACTCCTCCGCTGAGCTACTATTACCCCAATAATAATATGGCCTCAGGCGTTACAACAATAACCTGTGGGAATGTAATATTCCCATTACTACATCGTGACTTTATGTTACTTACAGCTGTAAAAGGAAACTTTGTGAGCTGTTGGACGAGCCCACGGCCTCGTCCACAACGCAGCTTTTCAAACCTGTCATACGCGCTGTGGTCAGGATCTGTTTTGGGGGTCTGAGGAATCATAATCAGACTGCTTGGAGCAATACAACACTAAGACAGAGAAGGAGAATTCTTCTAATAAAAGAGTATTAGTACCAGTACCTCATTCAAAGAGTAAGAGAGGAAGGTCATGATATCACTTCCTGTGCAGGCTCTAATATTTGTCTGTAAGTAGAAACTGAAACCTCTGAGTAGAATAACTAAACACGCATATTCACTCAGATGTCTGCAGGTCCTAACAGTGTTTGGTATGAGAAGTCAGATTAATAATAAATCATTTGTGTGGGTTGTTGGTAAGCCATACCAGCAGGATTCAACTTTGCACCCAACCACAAACAAACTTCAGTAAATTGTAGCTGAGGTCAGCGGCTGAATCCCCATGCAGGAGTTATTCATTCATTTGCTGGAACATTTCCACGTGGGCTATGTGGATAGTTTTTAAATGTAACCACAATTTAAACACACTTATCACACTCATGACCCAGCGTGGAGAAAGGTTTGAAGGTTTCTGCTTAAATTGTTGAAAAGTCAATGAGGTTTTTAATGTGGCTGGAATTCCAGTTTCAGCTGTGTCCAAACGCAGCCTGCATCTCCACAGCACTCCCACCTGTGGGCAAACACAGACACACCTGCTGGTGTGGTGATGAGACTGTGGCAGTGCTCTGATTGGACGGTCACAGCTCAGGAGAGCTGCAGGTTGATGAGTGCAGGTGTTCCTCCAGAGTCCAGTCTGACTCCGCTGCTTTCCAACAACAAATGTTTCAATCGATTAGTGAGCGCCTCAAACGCTGTCGTTACTATTCCTGTCGAGTGTGTGTCTGTCTGTCTGTCAGTGTGTGTGTGTGTGTGTGTGTGTCTGTAAATGAGTAAACACAGAGCGAGCGAGTGAGCGTCGCCAAATAAGAAAGTGAGAATCATTTCAGGCCTAATCACTGTAATTACTCTGTGTGTGTGTGTGTGTGTTCCTCATGTTGTGGGGACATAGCTGTGTTTGCTCAGAGGCAATGCGGGGACTCAGTTAAGTCTGGAGTGAGCTCTGGTTTAGATTAAGATCATCTTGCTTCATTCATAGTGCTGCCTTAAACCCATGAGCAAACAGAGACCTGCACATGGCGAACAGCTGTGATTGGTCTGTTCACGCTGCTCTTAGACAAATTTCACGCAAATCAGAGACTTCAGACCTCAACATGGACAGGAGTGCCTGCAGCCAGAAGGGTTCTGGATTAGTTTGGGATATTTTCTTGAAAACATCAAGATGATGATGTTGGACTCTAACCTGCAGCATGAGTTACCATGGTGATATACCTCAGTGAACTACCTTTAGTGCCCAGAGCCCAGGGTTAACCTGAAGTTACCTGGATAGGGCTAAATCCTGGCTTGCAGTGCAGGGCTCTGGTTTCTCATAGACGTCCATACAGTCAGGCTTCATCTAACACCAGAGAAGCGTGCTCAGATCCAGCTTCAGCTTCACTTTTATTCAGTTTATCTTCAGCAGCTGAACTTTTTCTGCCCAACATTAAAGACAAATGACACTTTTTTGTCAAATGGTAAATGGCCTGTATTTGTATAGCGCTTTTACTAGTCCCGCCTAGGGACCCCAAAGCGCTTTTACACGTCCAGTCATCCACCCATTCACTCTCACATTCACACACTGGTGGAGGCAAGCTACAGTTGTAGCCACAGCTGCCCTGGGGCAGACTGACAGAAGCGAGGCTGCCATATCGCGCCATCGGCCCTTCTGGCCAACACCAGTAGGCGGTAGGTGAAGTGTCTTGCCCAAAGACACAACGACCGAGACTGTCCGAGCCGGGGCTCGAACCGGCAACCTTCCGATTACAAGGCGAACTCCCAACTCTTGAGCCACGATCGCCCTAAGCTGAGCTAAAGCCAGTAAGTCTAGTTAAAACTACGAGATCTCTAAAATCTTCTGTGGTTCTTTGTTCACTCTGTGTGTGCTGTGAAGTGTAGTTGCTTGATACCCCCCCCCCCCCCACACACACACACACACACTAAAACACACACGTTAGTTGTCGATTGGGGAAGTTGTGCAGTCAGCAGCATCCCAAAGCAGCTGATAAACGCAGGCGCACTCCTTCTTAACTTTCTGTGCTTTCAGATAATCGATGGCGTGCCGTGTCTGGTACCGCTGTGTGGCATTAGAGCCGGACCATCTACTCATAAATAATTAAGCTTCCAAAGAGCTCTGCTGTTGCTATAAAGCTCCACTAAACTGTCTTCTGTTGTGAAACTGCAGCTTGCAACTTGCTGCTTCGATCTTTATGCTCATTGACTGAGCAGTGGAGCGTTTGAAGACTGTGGGACTAATCTATACTGATTCCTGTCATGTGCAAAATCCTGTGTGTGTTATACAGCTGTGATTTTGCATGTTACAGTTCCAGGTAGGTGTGGGTGTGTGAGGCTTTAGAGAACATTTTTAGGCATTTTTATTGTTTAATGTTTAACAGAATGTGTTTATTTGCTGTTCTGGTTCAGACAAAAAACATCTAAAAAAACAAACACATTATGTTTCTGTCGTTTCTTATTAACATCAAAAGTTTCTAACTCGCTGTAATTTTAACTTTAACACTTCAGCACATCATCTCTATTAGTATCTGGATGCCACTCATAATGGTAAAACACTGAGGGTGGAATAATTCTCACAGTCAGCAGGTTATTACAGGTTACTACATCAATGAGTCCTAATCCAGGAAAGTGAAATGCCCACAACCTTTCTTAAGAGCTCACACCAGAGTGAAAATACACGCTAACCTCCTTGTGAAAAGCAAAAATCAGTTTTTTGCTGTCATAAACCAACTTTACTGGTTGCCAGCTCTCTCACTGACCAACTGGTTACCCAGACTTCAAGCATGCAACTCCCACAACCTCTGAGGAACCTGGTGGAAGGCAACCCGTGTCTGACGATCACAGTGTGACTTGGACCAACTGTGGTCGCTCTCTGTTTGCTGAAGATTAAATCATTTAAACACACACAGAATGCCAACACAACAGGACCACACTGAGCTGGTCTGCAGCGATGAGCTCAGTTCATCTGTGTTTGTAGCGCTCGGCTCAGCGTCATATTCTGCTGCCGTGCCCATATCACTGTGTAGACACTGCGTCACCGTGTCTGCACCGTTTGGCTGGACTCTTTCTGTGTTCAATCCACGACAGCTGATCACAGTGTCATTAAGAACAGACTGCATGCAGTTACCAACGTAACCCTGTTCGCAGAATGATGACAGACCAACTCAGCCTTAGACAAACCAGTGTCACCTGTCCCCGCCTTCAAAGTGACCATTTAAAAGCCAATGAGATCGCAGCTCCACTGCACACGGTCGTTCTGCAGCACTTTCTTTGAGTGATGGTGTGAAGTTCAGAGTACGACTCAGAGTTAGTATTAAGTTGAGGAAATGAAGCTAGAAAAAGCTGTTTTGTTTGCGACGTCCCTGCTGAAACTTCTGCTGAGATGTGAAACACAACGTCAGGAGGGTTTATGTTGTTGCACACAAACAGGGACATTTTCTGCTGAGACACTGACCGGAGCCCTCAATCTCCTGCAGACATTACAGATTACTGACAGGCTTTTTTTTACTCATGCTGCTCGATCACCAGGATTCAGATTACTGCCATCCCAGCATGTTAGCATTAGCTCTCCATGCACTTTTAACTTCTTGGGCTGGGAGGGTTGCCCTGCATAGGTTCACCTACGAATACCTGTCATGATTTTGTCTTCTCAATACTAAACTCGGCTTTTAGGCAGAGGTAGAAATGCACAGCTATACAGAAAAGAGGTGGACTTCATTTACAGCACAAGAAATCTGTGGAAAATTACCTTGGAAAAATGGATGATTTATCCTCTTTATGGTCTCATAATTGGTGAAAGTTAAAATCAAATTAAATTCCGATTAACTGCCCAGCCCTGGTTTTTTCTCACGGTTCCTGTGAGGAGAAGGAATGGGTGTGGATTTAATCTGAGTAAAAACCTTGTTCTTACGTGTGACTGCAGTCGTTCCCTGCTCACGCTCGCCACACACACACACTCCGACTCTGTGTGTGTGTGTGTGTGTGTGTGTGTGTGTGACGCGCAGCTGAGAATGAGATGAGTAAACAGCGAACAGTGGTGTCTCTCTGCGGAGCAATACTAATCAGCCTCCAGCTTACTCATTAGCCCGCATGCTAAATACCTCGCTCATTAGCCTGCATGCTAAACACATCAGTCATTAGTCAGACTGGTAAATTAGCCATTTATTGACTACATGCTAAATACCAACGTCAGTGTTTAAATGTGTCATTTAGCAGGCTGAACTCCAAGCACCTCTGTGATTAGCTGCTGCTACGAGCCAGTCACTGGACAGAATACTTAAAGCCCGGCACATTAGCATGCATGCTAAATGGCTTCGGTCAATACTAAGTGCCCTGATCTATTAGCTAAAGGATTTGGCAATCTACTCCGAGCAATTACTTAAATACTGTCAGGTCACTGTGTGCCTGAGCCGCAGGAAATCCTGCACTTTCAGCAGCTCAGGCTGCAGCGAGCTGCACGACTCCCAAACGCTTTTATTCATATCTACACAAAGGCAGCAGAGGCAGCTCCACAGGAGGTCCCTGCTACAACAAAAAGGATTTTTACTGTGGCCAACAAAACTCTCGTCTTTATGGACAATTCACTCACTCTGAATGCAGACACAAAGACATCAAACCATTAAAATCATTAGAAAAACTGAAACACTGAAGGAGGTTATACAGCGTAAAACATCCCAGTCCAAGCCTGCAGACTGTTTATTCCTCACTGTCGTGTAAAGAAACAACCAGCACAGTAATCCCTGTAACAAAGCTCAGGCTGCTTTCAACAGCGAAGTTATGGCAAGCTCTGGGATTTTTATGATGTCATACAGAGCAAGAGGATGGATTGTGCATTGAATACTTTCTTCGTGTCACCCAGGCCGTCTCCCCCCTCTATGCCTCGCCTCGTAGAAAGTAAGACGGTTTGCAGATGCAACCTACTTCTGGGACCTGTGTTTGGAATAGTAACTAACTTCTTGTTTCAGTGACTTCCACCCTCTTTCCTCTACCCCTCTTCCCAGGTTCCTGCTCTGGATATTTCCCAGTGTCGGGTTCCCAGCCATGTCCACGGCAGCCCCAAGGCTCTCTCATGTACTCCCTCACTGACCACTTAATGATTAATGCGAACCATGTATTCACTGTAAATGTGTACATAGAGTGACTCACATAGTGCCTCTTTTGGTAGGGCAGCGTCTATAGTATTCACCTGGAGTGTTTTTGTATTGAGCTTGTGTAACTTTCCTAGATTCCAGGGAATCTTCGTTTAACCTTCATAGTGTGACTAGTGGCATTCTGTTCTCTGCTGCAGGGATTTATTAGCTTGTTGTGATGATAATCAATCAGATGAACTAGTTGTGTTTTCATTATTTGAAGTCATAGCTAAATCTGAACTTACAGTGACTGGTCTGAATTTAATTAATCCCCAGGGTTTAGTAATGCCGGGCTCACACTGTGCGATTTTTGGCCCATTTTGAGCCGATTTTTAAGTCGTGCGACCGTTTTGGCGGTCGGCCCGATTTTGGCCTTTATCGTGCGTCGTGCATCGTGTAGTATACGTGGGGTAACGAGAAGCAATTAACACCTCACGACCAGCTCCTGATCATCAATCGCTTGGTCGTGAGGATTTCAAACCTGTTTGAAATCCTCGCGACCGTCGTGAGGGTGTCACCACAGTTTCTCACACTGCGCATGCGCAAACAATAATGTCAGCAAAAAAGACGGCGCAGCAAGGCAGTGCAGCGTGTGATGTGGACACAAGCGATGGAGGCACTTGTAGAACTTTGGAAAGCTCATCCGAGCCTTTTCGATGTGGCCTCACAAAATTATCACGACCACAACAACCGTGAAAATAGTTGGATGGACATTGCTGCTCAATCACAGCTGCCTGATCAATGTTTTTCATTAGCAATTTAGCAAAGTTGATGGTGGTGGTGTGCGTGTCTGTGTGAGTGAAAGACAGAGAAGGAGAGCGAGCGACAGAATTTCTGTTATAATCTTCATTTTATGGACGCACAGTGTGAGCACTCGGGTCGCATCAGAACATCGGGCCATATAGTGTGAGACACTGCATCGTGACCTATGAACTTCTAACCCCTGCGAGTCAATCGTACAGTTTGAGCAGGAGCTGAATCGCGCGACTGACAAAATCGCACAGTGTGAGCCTGGCATAAATCACACCAGGTGTCGTGTTTATTTGAGTTGTCACCCTGTCGGTTCTGTTATATGTTGTAAATCAAGTTTCGGATATTTGCATTCTGAAGCGAATGCAAATATCCGAAACTTTATTTGTGCCTCCGAGTGGTGTCTGCACTTGAGTCCTTCCGCCTGTGTCAGCCTGCCGGCCGTGACATTAACCCTTGGTAAATGGTAAATGGCCTGTATTTATATAGCGCTTTACTAGTCCCTAAGGACCCCAAAGCGCTTTACATATCCAGTCATCCACCCATTCACGCACACATTCACACACTGGTGATGGTAAGCTACAATGTAACCACAGCCACCCTGGGGCGCACTGACAGACCCTTGATTAATTTGGCTCAGTATCTGAGCCAAATTAATCAAGGGTAGAAAGAGTAGAAAGAGAGAGCCTAGTTCTGCCTAGGTTTCTTCCTGTTAAACATTAGTTTTTCCTTCCAACTGTCACCAAGTGCTGCTTTTAGGGGTCATGTGATTATTGGGTTTTCTTTCTAATACTGTAGGGTCGTAAGAACTTGACTTGATAACTCCTTATTCCAGTGTGCCTGGCTTTAAGTATTTGTAGGTAAATATAATTACACTGTGATTTAAAATAAAATATGCTGACATGACATGTACTTACAGGGGAATTACACCCTTATTAACAGGCTTCAATATAAAGTGTTATTGTACGCTCTTTACCCTACATTAAATAGCACCGGAGGACACCACCTGTGTCACTGAAGGACATTACTTTAGCGCTTTAGAGGGAAGGTGAAAAGCCTGGAGGCCTCAGTGTCATATTTAAATGAACCTTAGTTGAACAAGGACAATGTGTAAACTCCACAGTGAAGGTTCTCAGCCTTGTTCCACAGCACTGTGGGTTACATCAGTCACTCAGCCTCAGTCTGCTCCCAAAATGAACTTTACAACTTTATTGTGAAACAATGAGCTTCTTCTGTTTGTGTGAAAAGGTTAAACATGATCCTGATGTTTGGCTTCATCCAGCTTATATAAGGTCACCTACAACTGAGGAACATGATCTGTCCGAAATATGAGATTAAACGTGTCATCACCCTGTGACCTCAGTCTGTGTACATGGCTGATATCGAGTCATTTCAAGTTTCCCTCGTTAGCTCTTCTACTGAAAGCCTCAGCAGTATTGATTTGATTTGATTTGATATACCTTTATTAGTCCCACAAGGGGAAATTTCATAAGGCTGCCGACCTATTGCACGCAATGGCGGCGCCATCTTACCATACATACATTACACAAAACATCACATGGGGAAGACAGGTCAGAGAGGTATAACAATGGAAAATGCACCACATGAGGAAAGATAAGGAGAAAAAATAACTCCCCACCAGACTGAGCTCCAACAGGGAGATCAGTTTGAGAACAGAAAAAAAAACACCTCTGCACATAGCATATGAAAAAACTCTTAATACACCAAAGAAACACATGACAAGCAACAGGGGTGGGTAAAGGGTGCAGCATCAGAAGGGAATAAGCATCAAAGGCGTTTGGAAAGGGAGGGGGGATGAGTGTGTGCATATCAGTGTATATGTATGTTTGTGCGTGTCCAGAGTTCAGCTGAGACAGTGTCCTTCGCCCTGCTAGGCTAAGTAAACAGTCTTCCAGCCAACCCAGGTGGCTTTGCATGGAATGGGAAGGAACAGTCTAAACACAGTCGTTATCAGGGTGTTTTTGTCAGCTCCAGCCTTGCGACCGCAGCTGGCGCCAAAGGGGTATCCGCATAAGTGATGGTGTTTTTACTTTAGGGCGAACAGCTCATATGAATTTCAAAGCAGTTCTACAGTCCAACACTGGTCTCTCAATCTCCCGTTGGAGAGCCGCGAGCTTCGCCATCATTGCGTTCTGTGATGTTGTCATTTCCTGTGCTCAAGGAGCCAATTTCTGAGAACTCACGGCAGTGTGCCTCCCCGAGATGTCATCCAATTTTGCGCCCAGAGATGTTATTCCGAGCTAGCCCTTCCGAGATGTATCCAGTCTGCAGTCAGAGATCTTATTCTGAGTATTCACAGCAGCCGTAGCCTCTCCAAGATCTTATCCGCGCTGACTCAATGAGCCCATTTTGAGAAACTCATGCCTCTTGTGGTAGTGTTGCAGTAGTATTGTAGTATTTTGATTCTGTTATGTGCCTTCTGCAGTTGGTTGTGCTGCTGAGCAGTTTGTCCTGCTCAGCAGCACAGCCTTCATGCCCTGCAGACTGGATGGAAGTGATTTTCCTTTTTGTTACTTTCCCACGTCCCAGGACTTTCAGGAGAACATAACAGGATGATAAAACAGACTAACCAGCTCAGGTCTGAGAATGACATTATATCAATAGTGTTCCAGTGGATGCGTGATTTAGTAAATGAGACTTGTAGTAAGATAGCACTTTGAGTGCTCAAACTGAGTATAGGGGAACTATATAAGTACAGTGGGGCAAAAAAGTATTTAGTCAGCCACCGATTGTGCAAGTTCCCCCACTTAAAATGATGACAGAGGTCAGTAATTTGCACCAGAGGTACACTTCAACTGTGAGAGACAGAATGTGAAAAAAAAATCCATGAATTCACATGGTAGGATTTGTAAAGAATTTATTCGTAAATCAGGGTGGAAAATAAGTATTTGGTCAATAACAAAAATACAACTCAATACTTTGTAACATAACCTTTGTTGGCAATAACAGAGGTCAAACGTTTACTATAGGTCTTTACCAGGTTTGCACACACAGTAGCTGGTATTTTGGCCCATTCCTCCATACAGATCTTCTCAAGAGCAGTGATGTTTTGGGGCTGTCGCCAAGCAACACGGACTTTCAACTCCCGCCACAGATTTTCTATGGGGTTGAGGTCTGGAGACTGGCTAGGCCACTCCAGGACTTTCAAATGCTTCTTACGGAGCCACTGCTTTGTTGCCCGGGCGGTGTGTTTTGGATCATTGTCATGTTGGAAGACCCAGCCTCGTTTCATCTTCAAAGTTCTCACTGATGGAAGGAGGTTTTGGCTCAAAATCTCACGATACTTGGCCCCATTCATTCTGTCCTTAACACGGATCAGTCGTCCTGTCCCCTTGGCAGAAAAACAGCCCCATAGCATGATGTTTCCACCCCCATGCTTCACAGTAGGTATGGTGTTCTTGGGATGCAACTCAGTATTCTTCTTCCTCCAAACACGACGAGTTGAGTTTATACCAAAAAGTTCTACTTTGGTTTCATCTGACCACATGACATTCTCCCAATCCTCTGCTGTATCATCCATGTGCTCTCTGGCAAACTTCAGACGGGCCTGGACATGCACTGGCTTCAGCAGCGGAACACGTCTGGCACTGCGGGATTTGATTCCCTGCCGTTGTAGTGTGTTACTGATGGTGACCTTTGTTACTGTGGTCCCAGCTCTCTGCAGGTCATTCACCAGGTCCCCCCGTGTGGTTCTGGGATCTTTGCTCACCGTTCTCATGATCATTTTGACCCCACGGGATGAGATCTTGCGTGGAGCCCCAGATCGAGGGAGATTATCAGTGGTCTTGTATGTCTTCCATTTTCTGATGATTGCTCCCACAGTTGATTTTTTCACACCAAGCTGCTTGCCTATTGTAGATTCACTCTTCCCAGTCTGGTGCAGGTCTACAATTCTTTTCCTGGTGTCCTTCGAAAGCTCTTTGGTCTTGGCCATGGCGGAGTTTGGAGTCTGACTGGTTGAGGCTGTGGACAGGTGTCTTTTATACAGATGATGAGGTCAAACAGGTGCCATTCATACAGGTAACGAGTGGGGGACAGAAAAGCTTCTTACAGAAGACGTTACAGGTCTGTGAGAGCCAGGGATTTTCCTTGTTTGAGGTGACCAAATACTTATTTTCCACCCTGATTTACGAATAAATTCTTTACAAATCCTACCATGTGAATTCATGGATTTTTTTTCACATTCTGTCTCTCACAGTTGAAGTGTACCTCTGGTGCAAATTACTGACCTCTGTCATCATTTTAAGTGGGGGAACCTGCACAATCGGTGGCTGACTAAATACTTTTTTGCCCCACTGTATATAAGTACCAGTTATCATTTATTTATTAAGCAAAAACAATTTCTACCAAACATCTGACTCTAAACAAATTCAGCTTTGTTCTTTAGTTTTGAATAACCGCTCTGAATCTTATTTCAGCATTTTGAATATTTAATAGTTTTTTTTGGCAGCCTTTTCAAATGTATATTATACAGTACGTGTACAATATAACAACACATCCTTTTTATCCTCCATTATTCAGGTGACTGTTCATATTGCATGCCCTGTGTTTAGCTATACGTTACTTTTCATAATGATCTGCTGTTTGAAAGATTCTTATTTTGGGGATTTTCTGGCTGCTTGTTAATGAGTTTTCATGGCCGCTCTCTCTGAGGCAGCACATTGTTTTAAGTTTATTTGGATCCATTACTTTCTTCCTAAACTCAGTATGGACATATTTTTAATATTAAATCATAATTTCCATATTTCCACATTAGCTCCTCGTGCCTGCAGGAAACCGCTGAGCCGTCCTCTGGGATTACAGCACCGCTGGGTGAGAATCACGGGAAGCTGAGGCACTCACATCCTTTAAATGTGAGTCCTTTAAATTGTTTCCAGGACAGAAGAGCTCCGTAAATCTGAATATCATTAATGTTCGCAGAGAGATGGGCACAAAAAAAAGATGAAAACAAATTTGGGTAAAATTCAAAGAATGTTAAAAACAGCATCTCTTTATCTGAAAGTCTAATTTAAAGTGTATGGTTTATGCAGCACTGCCAGGCAGTGAAAGAACCTGCACCATGTGTTCAACTCTAAAAACATCTGGATTTGACGCACATCTGTCACTCTTTATGACTTATGGATTATTTTCTTGTGATCGTAAGAAAGCAGTGAGACTGAAGCAAACACAAAAGACATAAAACCATTAAAGCTGCACATGCGTTTTACCTTTGTGCACAAAGGTAAAACTCACAGTCAGCTGATACATTTGAGAAAGATGGCTGAGGGGAGAATATCTGTATATCCTCAGTGTTTCTGCCTCCTCTGATCACATTAACATAATGAGAGTGCTGTTTACTCGAGCTCTGCCGTTCCCACATTACTCTCTTAATGACTTTTTAATTGCATTTCCATGTAAACTGTGAAGATCACAGAAAGACAGAACAAAGACAGAGGAAGCAGCGCTCTCAGAGGCTGTTGTGGTCACAGTGTTCCACGATTATAACAAAGGAAATAAGCCTCAGACTGGCTTATTTCAAGCAGAGTGCATGCTGAGCCCCGTGTGTAACATTTGTGGTCAGACTACTTCAGACTACTACAGCTGTGACCACACCCATGGGTTCAGTCTTGAAGCCTCAAGCTTCACCGTTAAGAACTGATAGTGATGTCACAAGGAAACATCTGGCCAATACCATTCTTTGATGAGGCGTCAGTCCTTGTTTCTATCTGGCAACCATGGCAATGGTGGCAGTGTGGAGGTGTGGTTCAGGTATGACGCATCCAAACCTGCTCCAATAGAGCACCTGCTACCTCCACGGGTGGCTTCGCCTCACCTACCCCCGCCCCCTCTGCATGTTTCAGCTGCAGGAGATGGAGGTGATCAGTCGCAGTGGGAGCTCGGAGCGGAGCTGAAGGAATCAACTGACAATGCAGAGAGCTGACTAATGCCTCCCCTCCTCTATCCAACTCCCTCTAGGGACAGCTTAGTCTGGCCCAAACCCTCCACCCTGACTCCACTCCCAGCCACACTCGCTCAGATAAAACAATAACTCTGTTCTTTTGGTCCACTCATATCCTCTCATATCCATTTATGTTTCTGTGTGCTAGTCTGTCACAGTGTGACGAGTCCCAATGTGCTTCATCTCTCAGGGACTAGAAATGTGTGGAAGAAGACTGGATTCAAAGCTCATCTTCAGCTCTTGGTTCAGTCTGACAAAGTGAGTTATTCTTTCGCTGTACTTTCGCCTGGATGTGCTCCTCCGAGGCGCGAGAAACGCCAGACGTGTTGATTTCACCCCGATCTGCTGCAACTCTGTGAGAACAAAAGGCTGAATCACACCTCTAACAGCTGTTTGTGCTTCTGTCACTGGCTTCATGCTTTTATTTTCTGTAAAGGTGGCCATCTGTTGTTACTACCCACTCAGCTTTGTTGGCATTTATGTCTCTGTATATTTTCAGGCAGAAGAAGGTGATTTGTTCTTTTAATGGCAGCTCAGCATCCAGTGGGTTAGAACTGGACCTGAGACATGTTGCTACCTGAATCCAATCGCATCCATCCACACAGCAGAACACGTTTCATCTTTAACATCTTAGAATGCAAAACACCAAAGTCACAGAGCGTGGCAGCTGTGGACCAGCAGCTCCTGTGTCAGATAAAAGCAATCCCCACAGCTGGGGGTCACCGTGGACCCTTCGAGTCTCACAGTAGTTCTGATTTTGGTCATTAAAGAGAGGAGGATTATTCGAGGTCACACCACAGCCACCAAATATGAATCAGTGCAGATGAACATAACGCTCTCCTCTGGATAAAGTAGTCCTGAGCTCTACAAAATGAGTTCAGGGCGAGGAGTTCTGTCTCTAGATGTGCAAAGCTGGTAGAGACATACCCTAAAAGACTGGCAGCTGTAATTGCAGCAAAAGGTGGTTCTACAAAGTATTGACTCAGGGGGCTGAATAATTACGCACACCCCACTTTTCAGTTATTTATTTGTAAAAAATGTTTGGAATTGTGTATGATTTTCATTCCACTTCTCACGTGTACACAACTTTGTATTGGTCTTTCACGTGGAATTCCAATAAAATTGATTCATGTTTGTGGCTGTAATGTGACAAAATGTGGAAAAGTTCAAGGGGGCCCAATACTTTTGCAAGCCACTGTATCCCTTTAAATGGAGAAGAGTCTATGCAGGCCACACTCAACATGGATGAGAGGCAGTGAGCTCCTGTTTCAACAGCACTGAAATATTAAACAGAAATGTTAACCTGGCCAGTGAACGCGTTAGCTGTTTAACTATTAGAGGTTACCCGATTAACGTAGCTGCTAGCAAACTGTAGTTAGATAAAGATGACTAATTATAGAGGCTTAATGAGTCATAGATGGAATACTGAACTGTAGCGGACTGTGGATATATAAAGCAAGCGAGATCCTGCTGTGCAGAGCAGCGGGGATAACACAGCTGAACAGAGCAGAGAGTCCGGAGCAAATAAAGAGTCAAACCTGGACCAAAGCAGCCAGTCAGCAGAGGCTGCTTTATTTTTTGTGATTAGTTCAATCTTTCACAGTTAGAATTGTTATATATATCTGCTTTGTACTTTATCCAAAGGACATTTGAACGTTTCCATAATCATCCTCTTCTACAATAATTAAATGATTTAGATGTGTTAGTATTGTGTTGTTTGTCTTATTTTATCTTCACACTCTGTGATAAAGCAATCCATCAATGACAATCATTTAAAAAAATACATAAAAACTCTAAATTTATTCTTAATGTACTCTTATTTTGTTCAATCTCACTAATAAGTGGAACAATTAAGTGAAAACAAGTTCACTTTTTTGAGATATGAGTTTTTCGACAATTACTCCTGTTGTTGTAGGACGGGGTCGAGATCTTCCCCATGATATCAAAACAATAGACTATCAAGTATTATCAGGGTGTCAGTATTGACCTTGTCAATCCTCAGGGCTCAGAGGAATTAGAGGATTTTCAAGCTGATGGAGGGAAAAAGAGACTCGCCTCAGCACTCCTCTGGCAGTGAAACGATCCAGAGCAAAAAAGCCAAAAGCACCAAGACTGGACGACAAGTCGCTCATTCACCATTAGACTAATTCAGCAGGTCATCAGTGACCAGTCTGCCATCAGTAAGACTATTTAAGGTCAAATCAGCTTTACTACCAAGTAGGGATGGGTACCGGTATCCGGTGGCATGATGGCACCGATTCTGACATAAACGGTAGTAACCAGACCGAAAAGCAGCGCACATTTCGGTGCTTTTTTTCCTGAGATGTGATACACTTTGAATTCTAGCCAATCATTTTACGTTTCCGAGGATAGTAGGCAGGTCCAGGTACGTACGTTCTTTTAGAGCAGAGCTACAGATTAAAAGTGCCCAAGGCGAAGCGGTCAAAAGTCTGGCTGTACTTCACAGCAAAATATGCAAACTCAGCAGCCTGCAACAAGTGCTTTAAGGTGATACTGTGATACTGTCAAAGGAAGTAACACCTCAAATCCGATAAAACACCTGGCGACGCTTAGCGTTTTTTTTAAAAGCCGAAAAATGCGCCGTATTTGATAGCTTGCTGCGAGACCTCACACCGAGCGCATCTACCGCGGGTGTGGTGCCTGTTATCGGACCCGGAGTTAGCAACATCCCCCAAAAACCTGAAGAGTAGAGTCCTGGCCCCTAGCCCTGCCAGTGTAGCAGAAATGATGACGGATGATGATGGCAGCAGCAGCCGTTCTTCTCTGGGTCAGTAGCTTAATGTTGTTCGTGTGTAATTTACGTTGAGTAGGCTAACCACGTTATTAAATTAATGCATGTAAGATGAACTAGCAAACATCATCATAGCTACATGCAGCTGTCTTCTTGTTTGATGGCAGATACTCCCTTCACCCTGGCCAAAAAGGCTAAAATGACCAAAGAAAAAGTGGAAAACAGCTAAACATGAGAGGTTTTTGGACAAAGTTTGTGTTTTTTCCATTGTTTAAGCACTGCTTCCAGCCAAGAGTGATACCATATATGCCCCATAGCTACAGAAAAGGCTAACATTGTTATCTTTTTACAAAAAAAACAGCTGAACATGAGAGGTTCTTAGGAACGTGGTGGGTAGCCGAAAACGTAATATGTTGACGATTTGTCACCTAGCGTAAAATGTTACGCTTTGGGAGTGAGAACGTGTTGTTTTTGGACCAATTTTGTGTTCTCCATTCTTTAAGCACCGGTTTGAGCACCGTTTAAGCACCGGCACCGTTTCAAAAGTACCGGTTCGGCACCGGTATCAGATAGAACCCATCCCTACTCCCAAGTGGAAGGGCACCAATAATAATCATCTGTGAGGACAATAAGATCTGTGTATAGAAATGGCTGTGGTTTCTCTGCAGTGATTAATGCAGCATTTTTTATTCTACCCCTCAAACTGCAGCTCAGCCTCTGCCCTTTAACCCCACATTCATCACAGAACTGTAACATGAATGCTTGCCATGAAGATAAACAACACGTTCTCACTCCTTAAGCGTAATATTTTAGGCTAGGTGACAAATCGTCAACATTTTACGCTTTTGGGTACCCAACACGTTCCTAAATGACGAGATCGGAAAAATGAGAAAACATGAGAACCGTTTGGACTCAACCTATGCATGTTTGTTCACGCTGAAGGTCACCTTTCGCGTTCCTCAGGAACACCGCGGGACATGACAAAACGTCGGTATGCTACGCCCTGGGAGTGAGAACGGGCTGAGATAAAAACACCAAAAAAAACCCACCCAAGCTATTTGTCTTCAAGCGTACAGACATTAGTGCACCAAATAATCTTTCTTTATTAGCATTGGATATCCAGGCCCTCTGCAGCTCTTCATCAGCTGCAGATGTTTGTGAATATTTCCATTTTTCTCTGCTTCTGCCTTTAAGTGCTTCTCTTCTCTTTGTTTGTGCTCAAGGACACAGAAACGCTGTGATGGTCGTCACTCTCAGTATCGTTTAATGGACCGGCAAGCAGCACAAACACGTCACCATACGGCGGGCAGGCACCACGCATCGGTGCCACGGTGATGGATCTGCGCAGGCCAATCAGAAATCAAGTCTCCATACATCACCTCAGCAGCTCGACACGCCGTAATCAAACAGCCAGCCACTGATTCATGGAGCGTTTTACAGCTCCTGCCACCAAAAAACAGCAAACCCTCCTCAGAGTGAGCCGTGTAAACAGGAAGACTTAACCTGCACCCAAGCTGCCGGTCCGACTCCTTTAACGACCAGCAGCAGAGAAATAGAGGTTTGTGTCGCCCACCTTCTTGTCTATCTGAACTCCTCCTTCTGATCACTCCCTGCTCTGCACCATTTCCTCCTCTTTCTGTTCCCTGTCTTCAAATTGCATCTTTGTCTGTCATCTGCTGTCATCACACTTTGATCTGATTCCCGGGGTATCAGTCTTTGATCTGCTGATCCTCTGAGTTACCCTCAGCCCCGCCGTCTCGCTGCTGTTCACACAAACGCTGCAGTTTAATCAGCAGCTTGTTCCTTTCAAACAGCCTGCAGACTCATTCTTTTAACTCCATGACTGCAGACAGCTGTGCACATTAATCTGCTGTCAAACAATATTTGTATGCATTGTGTAAGCAATTAAATAACACTTAATAATGTAGCTGCACAAGATCCACAGTAAGAGTTGGAATTCATCTTCTAATGATCACAGCTCAAAACCGTGAACTAGCAGCCAATTAAACAGAGAGAAGCATCCAGTGAAAGGAATCGCAAAAATTATAACGTTAAAGAGATCAACAGGAAGTAATACTGTCATGGTCCTGGGCCATGTTGGCCCAGTATTCTTAGTTTTCGTGTGTTCTTGTATTTTGTTATTTATGCCTTGGTTCCTAGGTTGTTTAGTTTAGATGTTCCTTATTCAGTAACCCCCTGTGTGCCCCTCTGTCTATCTGTGAACCCTTGTTTCCCCTCCTTGTGTTTTATTCCATGTTTTCCCCAGCCCGTTATGTCCGTGCTCTCCCCGTGCTCTCTCTCCTCCTGTCTGAACCTCTGTGTACTTCCTGTTTTACTTTGACAGTCTCTCCTAAGTATGTGTCATGTTGTGTTCACTCCTGCCCTGTCTTGTTACAATTATCTCTGTCAGCTGTGTTCCCCATGTGCTTGCACTTCCCTCGTTTACCCTCTGTGCATTTATGTCCACGTCTCCCTCAGTTCAGTGTCGCGTTCTCCCTCATGCCTGTGTGCCCCTCCGTGTGTTTCCTCGTGAGTCAGTTCCTTTATGACTTCCCAGTTTAGTTTCATATTATTTTGTATCGCCTTTATCCTCTGTCAGCAATAAAGCTGTATTTTGAGTTCAGTCCTGTTTTCCCGTGAGTTTGCATTTGGGTCCTCTCCTGCCTGCACACAGCCTGATCATGACAGAAGAACGCGACCACGACATGGACCCAGCAGCTCACAATCCCTCCGCTGAGCTCCGGGCAGATTTAATTTACACGGTGGAATATCATTGCCAAGAGTGGGTAGCGCTGCCAGTTCCAGAATGCCAGGAGTTGTTAGCCACTCACTTACAGAGGATGGTTTCCGGACTCCCCTGGCTATTAGGCGCCCTGCCCCCTCATTCAGGACTTCCTCGTCTCCACCGTACGTATCCGCCCGGAGCTGCCTCTCCAGTATGAAGAGTCGGAGGATTTTCAGCCCGGTCCGCTGGAGGATTCGCGGCCCGGCTCGTCTCCTCCCCCTTCTCGGCGAAAACGGCGTTCACGTCGCCGTCGCTTCAGTACAGCTGAGCAGGCTGCACCCGTGGGAGAGAGTGACTGTGCTTCACACACTCAGCCCAAGCTTTCTGATCCCGGACTTCATGACTTATCCCCCACTGTGAGTAGCACTGTTTGGCCCTCCGTGGATATTGTGCTGCCTAACTCAGACAATTCTGCCATTTTGTGTTTGGACTCTAAAGACAGTATTCAGCGAGGCACCTCAGTGTCAGATTATTCACAGGTTGCTCTCACTAGTGATGTTTGTGTTTTTGAGCCCTCAGATTTTTGTAATGCTCGCAGTGTTTCCTCTGAGTTAGCCAGTATGAATGCTTCACCTTTAGAGTTAGCTGAACCAAAGACTGTTATCCTACACCAGACTCACCTACATACTGCTACCAGCATGGTAGCCCCGCAGAACTGTTTTAATCAGCCTGTACATTCTGAGGTTTCCCAGTCTGAGCTCAGCCACACACCACCACCATCATCAGCTCTAGATGTAACAATGCATGCTGAGGAGCACAAACCATCTGAGACTGAGTGTTCTCTAGGTGATGCTCCTTCTAGTGACTGTCTCATGTTCCAGCCTGTTTTGTCTTTAGACATTTCTGATATTTCTCAGCCAACCTCTCAACCAGCCATTGCTTTCTCAGCTCCTCAAAGAGTTACTGAGAAACTGTGTATGCAATGCCTGCTAAGGTTAAGAGCCGCAAGGGTTCGTCTGCTATACATAGACTGGCAAAAGACTGTAGTTTGAGCACTGCAGAGCTGGTTGCACAGGTTAACATTTCTGTTCTCCGGTCATGTCGGTTTAACTCTGTGCGCCATGCTTTTCGGCCAAGTTTCATGGACGCTGTGTGTACTACGTCTCGGGCTACATCCTGTACAACTGTGTTTAGTGTTGTTTCACATCCAGGTTATCCAGACGCTGCTTGTATGAGTTCTCCAGTACCTGTGACTGCTCCTAAACTCACTCTTCCTAAGACTGCTAATTATGACATGGACAACTTAAGTACAGCAGAGTTGCTAGAACCAGCCCACCATAAGTCGCGGTTTGCTGAAACCGTGTTTGGCACCATTAAACTTGTTTACCCAGTGACTGTTATTGCTCCTGTGCTCCGCTCGCCACCTCCAGTTCCTATACCCAGGGCAGCGCGGGCCCAGCTTTCCCTTGCACCCATATCAGTTCCTCGGGTGAGGGTGGCTGAGGTCCAGCTGGTCCCTGCTTCTGTCCCCAGCCTGGCAGAGGCTCCGTTCATCCCGGCACCCGTACCTGCTCCTTGGGTGGGGTTGATGGACACCCAGCCATTGCCTGCACCTGTTCCGGTTCCCCGGGTGAGGTCAGCTGTGACCCTGCCGACTCCTGCAACCGTCTCAGTTCCTCGGGTGGGAGCGGCAGAGGTCCAGCTAGCTCCTGCACCTACACTGGCCCACAGGGTTAAGGCAGCCAGAGCCCAGCTCGTCCTTGCACCCGTATCTGTTCCTCGGGTGGGGATGGCTGGTGTTTGGCCAGGCCCAGCACCCGTTCCTGTTCCCCAGAGGAGAGCAGCCAAGAGTCAGTCACCTGCTCAATCACAAGTTCAACTACCTGCTGATCCACCATCACTACAACCACCACTACAACTTGCACTTCTGTCCATAGCGCAGTCCTTAGCTCAGTTATTAGCCCAGTTCCCTGTTTTGTCACCAGCTCAGTCTCTAGTTCAGTTGTTAGCTCAATCACCAGCCCAGTTAATAGCTCAGCAACCCACTTAGACACTGCCAACTCAGCTGGAAGCCTTTGTGAGCTTTCTCCGCCAGCTGAGGACTGCATGGTACTGACAAACTTTGGACAGACTGTTTGCCCTGCACAGCCCCAGCCGTTGCATCCCAAGCCGACTGCGTGCCCTGTGCAGCTACAGTTAGAGTCCCCTCAGCCAGAAGTCTCCGCACCTGCTGGCTCTGCGTCTGTTCTAGCTGGGGGTTCAGGCGAACCTCTCCGGCCGCTCCTCGTCTCCACTGGGGGTTCAGGAGGACCTCTCCAGCCGCTCCTTGTCTCTGCTGGCGGCTCTGGTCAGCCCGGCCAGCACCTCCTCGTCTCCACTGGCGGCTCTGGTAAGCCCGGCCAGGTCCTCGTCTCCGCTGGATGGTCCAAGACGCCACCGCCTGGTCCAGCCTATGCCTCGCCTTCAACGTCGCCTGGTCCTTTGGCTGCCACGCCACCGTCTGGTCCAGCTCCGTCCCCTGTGGCTGCCATGCCACCGCCTGGTCCTGCCTCGTTTGATCCTATGCCCACCAAGTCTCGACCAGTACGCCCGACACTTGAGAGCCGCCGCCGTCTTCCACGCGGCCGGCCTCCAGACCTGTTCTGCTGCCACTTCTCACGTGGCCAGCCCCCAGAACAGCTGAACTGTGAACTTTTGTGTCTATTATCGTCCCCCGGGTTAACCTTCTGACCTCTTTGGACATTGCTTCCATGTTTTGATCTGTTTTTGTGTATTTGTGGACTCAGTTTTGGTCTCATGCTCCTTGTCTTTTGTTTGGTTTCGTTCCCTCCGTCCTGGTCCCCCGCCTCCCACCCTGGGTGGGTTGTTTTGTTTTTTCTTGTCTTTTGGGTCTCGGGTTTGGACTGTCGGGAGCCAGCCCTTGAGGGGGGGGGGGTGCTGTCATGGTCCTGGGCCATGTTGGCCCAGTATTCTTAGTTTTCGTGTTTTCTTGTATTTTGTTATTTATGCCTTGGTTCCTAGGTTGTTTAGTTTAGATGTTCCTTATTCAGTAACCCCCTGTGTGCCCCTCTGTCTATCTGTGAACCCTTGTTTCCCCTCCTTGTGTTTTATTCCATGTTTTCCCCAGCCCGTTATGTCCGTGCTCTCCCCGTGCTCTCTCTCCTCCTGTCTGAACCTCTGTGTACTTCCTGTTTTACTTTGACAGTCTGTGTCATGTTGTGTTCACTCCTGCCCTGTCTTGTTACGATTATCTGTGTCAGCTGTGTTCCCCATGTGCTCGCACTTCCCTCGTTTACCCTCTGTGCATTTATGTCCACGTCTCCCTCAGTTCAGTGTCGCGTTCTCCCTCATGCCTGTGTGCCCCTCCGTGTGTTTCCTTGTGAGTCAGTTCCTTAGTACTTCCCAGTTTAGTTTCATATTATTTTGTATCGCCTTTATCCTCTGTCAGCAATAAAGATGTATTTTGAGTTCAGTCCTGTTTTCCCGTGAGTTTGCGTTTGGGTCCTCTCCTGCCTGCACACAGCCTGATCATGACAGATACCTGCAATACCCGCTGCAGCTTCATATGCAAAGGATCTGTGCATGCTGCTGAAGAGACAGGGGTGGGGGAAATCCATCCAATATTTTGCTTGGTGACATTTTATCAATATCAAGGGCCATCAAAAATGGCAAATGGTCTGATTCTTATATAGCGCTTTATACAACATGCCACATTCACCCTTTCACACCCACTGCGTTCAAAAAACGGATGCAAGCAGAGTGGAAAAACTGGTGAGGAGGGCTGGCTCAGTAATTGGAGCCAGATTGAAAAAAACAAAAACGGAGGGGGCATGATAAAAGGATACAGTACAAATAGAAATGTATAACATATCACTGACAGTCGCTCCAGTAACAGAAACAAACATACAGAACTTGGAACACAAAAATAAAATACACAGAAACATAAAACAGCAATTTCCTTATAGTGTGTGTGTGTGTGTGTGTGTGTGTGTGTGTGTGTGTGTGTGTGTGTGTGAAAGAGAGACTATAGTAGAAGGACCCGGCCTTCACAGTCTACATGGGCCGGGTCCTTCGAAGGCCGAGTCGGCCGGAAGTGCAAGGCTGTGAAATGGGACGGTCTAGCCTTCAGATTTGCGTCACTGCTGTGTCAGTGGAGTTTAATAAATTCAGCCGTCTGCTCCTTGCTATCTAAAATATAACAGGACACTGGCATAAATTCTCGACAGTCTCACACTTCTGTTTAATCAGTTTTCTGTTTGACGTTTATTCAGCTGTGTGAAAATCCCGGAGGAACCCGATGGATTAATAAAGTTTTATTTAATCTAATCTAAGATAATCACTTTGATCTCAGCCAAACTGATTTACTCTGGAACAAATAAAACAAAAGCCAAACAATTACATTTTTAAGTTATCCGAGTGATATATCATGTTTAACCTGAGTAGCGAGTCCGCTGCTCTCGCCGGCTCAAGTGACCATTGAATCCCCCGGCTAGCTATCGAGCGGGTGGGTAACAGACGTCTCAGAAAACGTTGGCGCACTTTTGCAAATATGCGATGTCTTGATAAACCAAGCAGATATTTAAAGTTTACACAGCTACTTTCTCGTTAAATATGTTAAAAGTTTATTTTGTGACCCAGAAAGATTAATAAGAGTAATTTTAAAACTTAGTAGCGGCCGCCATTGTTGGCAGCTGAAATTTGGCTGGGCCGCGCTATGAATTCTGGGATATGGTGGGCCACGAAGGACACACCCGACCCATCCTTCAAATTCGGGGAAATTAAGGACGCATTTGTCAGCCACATTTGAAGGAGTCGACGAATTGGGACAGCCTTCGTCGCCTGGCTGTGACGTAATCGGCCTTCAAGTGCGGCCTCTGGAGGATGCAGCCGACGTTTTGGGACACACTCTCAGAAAAATTAGGGTTCTTAAATGGTTCTTCAGATGTCTTCATGGTTCTTTAAAGAACCATCATACGTCAAAGAACCTTTTTATTTTATGGATGTTTCTTCAGCTATTACAAATGGTTCTTTAAAGAACAAAAGGTTCTTCATCCTTAGCTATCTAAGTTTGATGGTGTAAAATGGCATAAATATTTATTCGCTATAATGAATTTTAATAAAGTATTACTAATTTGGGGCAGGGATAGCTCAGTAGGTAGAGTGGTGGCCCCATGATCGGAAGGTCGGGGGTTCAATTCCCCTGAACAGCTACCCTGATGTACCCCTGAGCAAGGTACCGTTCCTGCCCACTGCTTCACTGAGTGAATGGGCTAAATGCAGAGAGGAATTTCCCCACGAGGATCAATAAAGTACTCTTTCTTTCTCCTAATTTCTGCTTCAAGCCATTACTTTTGAGATTATTATATATTTTTGAAAATATAGCATAATGATAATACTAGTTATTGTAAACTTTACAAACCACCCAGCAGTATTCAAAGGAGCTTGCAAAGAAAAGCGTCTGGACTTCTTTAAGTTGCTTGAAGACGTTTCACCTCTCATCCGAGAAGCTTCTTCAGTTCTAAGGTCAAATGGTATAGTATAGTACACTATACTATAGCATAGCACGTATAGTGCATCTGCAGGTAAATGAACATCAAATCTCTAAGACAGACTGAAATCTGTGTATTTATCACCCTTATGATAAAACCCATGTCAGCCATTGGTTTATGGACTTAGTATTTTGAAGCCTCAACATTTGCTTTATTGCTATTGCTATGTTGGTTTTTGTGAGCCTTTTGGGACCATATTAGAATCTGGAGTCGTGCACACTATAGTTTCATTTAGTGTGTATCTATAAGATTCGTACAGCAGATCCAAGTTGTGCCTTGAAAACAGGAAAGTCGTCTGCATAGAGGAGAACTTTAATAGCAGGCTTGTACAAAGTAAGGCTTTGTGCTCACATTTGCTGCAAACACTCGTTTTACCCTGTTTGATGCAGAATTCACTTGAAATCAGGCAAGAACTGGACTTGTTTTTTATAATGTGTTCTTGTGAATTGATTGTGTATCGCGTATGTTTGAGTTGACTTTCTGCAAGACAACAGTGGTCCGCTGGCCAAAAAAGTTTTCCAAATACCTCCACGTGATCTAGCCTGGATTTAGAAAAGAATAGCAAAAAAAATCTGCACCTCCTGCTTCAGATGCAATTTGTGTTTCTGCGTTCAGAGGCAGCAGCGAGAGGGGAGACCTCGGCTCATCCAGCTGGAGAGCCTGACCAGGAGGAGTCGAACATTAACTCAGCTCTTCCAGGGCACCCTGCAGACTCAGCTGCTGGCATCGGCGAGGGATGACGTGAACGCCAGTGAGCCGGCGAGTCAGACCTTCTGAGGACGGTTTCACTTTTCTCTCTTCTTTATAATTGACTCTTTCCTCTCTCTCTCAGCTCCTTGTCTCAGAGTGGGAGGGATTTGAAGCACAAAGGGAGGAGCTTGTCGTTTGGTTGGCTGATATGGATGTCCGCCTGAGTGAGGTTGACCAGCTGATAGGAAACACCTGTGAAAAACTGAAACAACTGCAGGTGTGGGCTTGTTTTGATATGACATATATTTGATATGATACATATGTCAGAGACATTGTCCTAAACTGGACTAACAAAGGACCGTGAGTACAACATGAAATGTACATTACGTAAGTAAGGCTGAAGTTCATTGATAATTTTAATCATAAACTTGTTGTTGAAATATTTTTACTGAACATGCAAACATCTGCTGATGAAAATGTGTTGATTTATTGGTCTGTTATGAAGCAATTGCTATTTCTAATGTGTTTGATCACTTTCTGATGTTTTATTAATTAAACAATACATGTATTAATTGTTGTGTTATCTGTAGATATAGTATTTATATATATTTATTTATAGTATAGCAAATATATTTAATTATTACTGTTTAAATGACTAATATGTGACATGTATTAGTAGTGATGTTGTGCTGAGGGTTAAAATGCCTTTTTGTGTTTTGGTATACTACAAAATGACAATAAACCATTAATATATGTCTATGCTGTGCTCTTATTTATTTTACCCTACTCAAATTCAATTTATGATACATTTTATTTTGAAAGATTTAAAATGGTTCTTCAAAGAACCATTTTTAAAAAGGTCCTTCAAATGGTTCTTTAAAAAAACATTTTAAAGAACCTTTTTTAAGTGGTTCTTTAAAGAACCATTTTATCTTTTATCAAATCTTTCAAAATAAAATGTATCATAAATGTAATGTAAATGTAATGTAAATAAATACGAGCACAGTGGTCTGCGCTGACGTGATAAATAACATGACTGCTGCTGCCCTCACCTGCAGGCTGCTGAATAATGTCTGAAATCATCAAGTCCACAAACAACACAAATTAGGATGGATGATGAGCTTTCTGAGCCACCCGAATTGCGAGCGGTATTCAAACACAGCCGTTTTATCAGTGTGAAGTCTAAAGTAGGCCAGTGGAGAGGAGAGCAGAGCGCCTCACGCCTCCTAATTGAGATGTCACAGATTCGGCCTGTTTACCTCAGTGAGCGCGTGCTGCAGGAGGGTGGAAAATCTCTCTGGCACACAGGAGGCCGTGAATCCAGAATTAGGACCAAAATAAAATGTCTGCTGAACAGCAACATGTTTAAAAGATCCATCAGACAAACAGCATAGACGTCTGGTCCTGAAGACGGTGCACTGCATGTTTCAGATCTCAGCTCTACAGACCAGCCAGAGCTCAAACTTTAGGTTCTGATCCTGATCACTGTCTCACAGCAGAAAGGTGTGAGAGAGTCTGCACTGTTTTCATCTTCACACTGCAGTAAATTAAAAACGCAGCACACTCCGAACTGCAGGTCAGAGGCTGCATTCACACAGACCCTCCAGCCAGGTGTTGTCCATGTTTCAGCCAATGAAAGCTGTAATCTTTGGGGTTTGGGGTTGGTCACAGTCCACCTGTGTTTGTAGAATTTCTGCTTATTTGGAAAAGCCAAATGAAAAAAGCTATGGAAGGAAAACTGAGAGGTCAGAATGAATGAAACTTCATTTGACTGGCTCAGGCATCTCCACAAAGAGGGCTCTTTGGTGGAGATGTTCTGGGCATGTCCAGGGCAGACCCAGGACATGTTGGGTTTCCCAACAAAGTCAAAGGATGTCCCTTCTACCAGTGCTTCTCAAGATCCATCAAGTCATTGTGAACCACTTAGTTGCGTTTTAGCCACATGTTTAACTAACAATGTCTCAGAAACTCCAGGACGTTAGCATTCACATCAGTTCTCATGTGGTTCTCCTGTAAAAACATTCGGGCTTGCCAAACAGGCGAATCTTACTGTAAGGGATGGAGATGTGAACCATGGCCCGTCTGGCTGGGATGCGGTGCGGTCTTTGTGGCTGTAAAACTGGAAGTGATTCACAGCCATGCAGTAACCCTTGAACCTAGAAAGTGAGCCATATTCAACAACATCATGTGATTCTGGGCAAAACAGCCGCTGGTGGCGCAAAGTGGGTGGGACCTAGGGATGAGCAATTGGACAAATATATCCACTATAGACGATAGGATTGTTTTTACAAGGGCAATTTATTTATTTATTTGCCGTTTGCTATTAGTTAGTTAGTTTACTAATTAGTTAGTTTGCTATTATTGTTGCTTGAAGCTAACAGAAGCAATCATCAGAAATTATTAACAGCGCTGATTTAACGGCACCCTCCTCAGACTGCGCCCAAATGCAGCAGCAATTCATTTACTCAAACTCATAACAGAAAGAAAGAACGGCAGTGGCCTATGTTAAGAAAGAACAAAAATATTTTATTTAAATAAAAAACACAATGGTGGTGAAGGAAACAAAGAGAAACTGGCTTCTTTTTCCACTATAACTGTGTTTACAGGCTGTTCCATTGTTTATCTGTCTTACACACTCTGCCAAACAACAAATACAAAATTAAATAAAAACTATGTTAAAAGTCAAAATGTCTCTTCCAGTGAACATAAAAAAATATCTCTGATATAAAGTAAAGTCTTTTGTGCAATTTGGCGCATATCAAACAAATAAATGAATAATCCAAAAAGTAGCTATATTAATACTGAAACAAACAAGAAAAGAAGGTAAAATATTCCCTCCAAACAAAACTTTAAATTAAATTATTCCATCCTAGGCATCCAGGTAAGCCTGGTGGGTCACCAGGAGGCTCCAGTTGAGGGGTAGGTACTGTCATGGTCCCCATTGTTAAGTCAAATTGGTGAATGTGTCATTGTGGTTCTTAAATTTGTCTTAGTTCAAGCAGTAGGATCAAAGTCATTCCTTTGTTTCTGACCACCTCTCCAGCCACTCTGTGCTGGGGGAGGTTTTATTGCAGATACATCCTATTTGAAAGATCTGATTCTTGTGTGGTAAGCTTCCTGCCCTTCTCTGGCTTCACTGTGTTGTGCATGGTGAACCAATACGGGAACTGAACCATATATTGGGTGTGGGGGAGATTACCATTTTATGACTAAGGATGTTGTTAGAAACAGTTGGAAATCACGCACACAGAGAGACACACATTCTCACACACTCACTCAAACACAAACACACACATTGTTTGGAAGGGTAACATCTCTTGGGTCTGGGTGCTGTTTCCCCCTCTGGGGGCGAGGATACCTGGACCCGGGGTATAGAGTATGTTTGGGGAGTGTGATTGTGTGTACATGTCCATTTACGTTTATTCCTACGTTGGGTGAGTGCTGAGTGTTTGTATATGTGTGCATGAGGGTGGGAATGCATGTCTGTGTCTGTGTGTGCCTGTTTGTCTGTGTCTATATGTAAGGTCGGGTCTTAGACTCCACCTCTCTGGGAACTCCCAGGCCCTCCAAAGTGTGGAGGCCTATCTCCCCTCACCACACTCCCTGCCGGTGACTGATGCCCTCAGGGGTCGGTGCATTGTTGGTTCTTGGTGTCCGGGGCTGGGCGCTCAGGTATGTGCCAGCTCACTCCCGGTGGCTACTTGGCGGGGCCTGGCGCCTGCTGCTCGGTCAGGCCTCTTCCGGGGCGCGGGGGGCCCTCGGGCCTCCGGCCTCTGTGCCTGCGGCTCGGTTCACTCTGGCACAGCTGGCTGCCTGCGGAGCCGGCGGGCACGCCGGTGCAGCCCCCTCTAGCTTCTGCCCGGTGGCTACTGGGTGACCCCTCGTCTGGGGATCCTCAGCACTTCCCATGAAGGTAGCACGGATGCCCCTCCGGTGGTCCTCCTTGGGCTCTTGCACTCTGGGGCCTCTGGATGTCTGGGGCCTGGATCTCCTCCACGCCTGCTTCATGCCCTGGGGGACAGGGCTATGGCTCTCTACATCCTCTTGCAGACCATTACATGGGGAAACCATTTGAATGCAAGCGCGCCGATCCACACAGGTGTGCACACGGGTGTTCACTGTTCGTAGACTTAAATCACACCTTTCTTGGCTGCTACTTCAAAGCACATTGTGCGCTGTCTGTCCTGCGTGCTGCACAACAACATTCAATATTTAGTATTTACTGCTGTTTACTATTAATGCGATGGTGTTGTGTTTAGTATGTTGCTTTGTTTTGGTTTTTTTGCTTGTTTTCTCTTCTTTTTCTCTCAACAGGTGATCCCGGAGATATTTTTTTTTCCCCCCTTTCTCACTGTCCCTCTCCCCTTCTGTTTTTCTTTTCCTTCCTCTTTCTTTCTTCCTTTCCTATCCCTCACTCATGTCTGTCCCATCTGTAACAACTTAAAATAAAATAAAATAAATAATAAAAACAAAGGTCGATCAAATGGACCAATACGGCAATGCCATGATGATCCATTTGGCAAAATAAATCCATTGGGTATCCTTGTTGGTCTTCAGACAACAATTCTGACGGCTAAAGAACCAAATGGGACAGGCAAAAAAAAAACAAAACACACACACATTCTCACATGCATACACACACACACATACACACACATTCTCACATGCATACACACACACATACACACACATTCTCACATGCATACACACACACACACACACACATTGCATACAGATGTTTACACATACACACACATAGTGCCTTGTCTTAGAACCATTTGGGGGTTTTACGGTGGGAGGTGCTTTTGCTGTGATGTGTATTGTGTGAACTGTTTTCCCAATAAAAGGCAGCAAGCGGAGGCCGGATTTGGGGTCATTCTGTGGTAGGATTCGAAGTGCGTTCCTGAGATACCGACAAGGCCTCCCTTGCAAGTAAATCGATCGATTGCTGACTGTCTTGTTTTCTTCATGATGAATAAGTCTCTAAACTAGCGGGCTTGTGGAAACACTGACCCAACATTTATTTGGTCCTTCTGAGCTGGAACCCAACACATCGCATCCACCGAGGAGAGGGAGATGACGCCGCCATAGTCTGCTAGCAGCCAGCGCCTGACGAAAGCCCTGGTGCTTAACTTTGTCACCAGGCCGGACAGTTTGGGTCTGAACTCCCCTCGGGTTGGATGGCGATTGACGGGATCCAGAGACTTTTCCGATGAACGAAAACAACACGAACAGTGAGTAGAAAAGGCCTTATGCGTCACTGAGACTGCGCGTGTAGACGCGGGTCCGGGGGAGTGCTGGTTGCGCAGTTTCACGCAAACCTAAAACAATAGAGAGCGGCTACGTGACCGTGTGGTTAAATGCAGGTACATGAGTGTGCAAGCTGTGCGTGTAGACGCAAGCTACCTGGTTTCTCCACCAGTTTTTTCTTTAATTTTTTTAAGGAGGTCTGGCTTCTCCGCCAGTTTCAAGGAGGTCTGGCTTCTCTGCCAGTTTCAAGGAGGTCTGGCTTCTCCGCCAGTGTTTTTAATTTTTGTAAGGAGATTTAAGATGGTTTCTCCACCAGTTGTAAGGAGGTCTAAGCAGGTTTCTCCACCGAATAGAAGGAGAGTTAAAAATGTTTTTTTTTCCGCCGCTGAGGGCGTTGAGTGTTGGTTTTCTCCACCGAAAGGAGGTCAGAGCTCTTGTATGTGTCTATTTTGTGTGTGTACGGGCCAGACGTGGTCTGCGTGAGTGTGGCTGATTGTTGTCTTGTAATGGAGAATAAACTGAGTAAGTCTGCCTTGAAAGAGGATGAAATACACTGTAAAGTATTTATTGGGCAGCACGTGGTGTGTAGACCGTTGAAGAATGAAGTGAAATTGTGTGCAAAGCAAAAGTGAGGGTGAATGTGTCTGACGTCACAGTGTGTGTGAAAAGGTATCCAGCTGGGGCAGACGTGATACTGCAGGTCACCTGCCCAGTGGACAAAAGAAATAAAATATTTGTGTGGATGAAATATGAATGATAACATGAAGAGTGTTTGGTGTTTCTCAGCCTGAAACAACTGCAACCCCACTTTCTTTTTTTTTAAGAAAGGAGGGTTAAAAAAACAGAGAGATGTGTGTTGTTTTAAGCAGTGATAAGAATAATGAAAACGTGATGAGAGAGGTACATAAAACACACACAAACAGAAAATGCATTAACTATACTAACCCTACATGCATATACACATACAATGAAACTCATGAAGACCAGACAGCATCTTAAGCATGAGATTCTGTTTGTCATCTTGTCCAAGTCACTAGTAAGATGAAAGTGATACATAGACTAGTGCAGACCTTCCCAAAGGGTGGGGCCCACCCCCTAGGGGGGGCGCAGAGCCATTGCGGGGGGGCGTGGCATGAAAAGGGAAAAAAAACAAAAAAACAAAAAAACAATGCTGCTAGAATGGGGCGCCTACACAAACGCAAAGCAGGAGATGAAGCATCGCTGAATATGTTTCCAAACCAACTTCATTCTAAGCCAAAGACTAGAAAATATGGTGAAGCATATCTTCCCTTTGGTTTCACCTGCACAAGTGCAGAGGTAGGTCTCCCCTGCAAAATTGGTTTTCCCTTAGTCGGGAACACCGCTGGGCTCTTCCAATCACGGACAAACAGTATCCCACATTCTTGATTTTTAGTTCACAAACACTTGACTAACTGACTACTCCTGACATTTTGGAGATGTTAGCTCTTTATACAGTAAAGTGCTCTCTCTTTCTGTCTCTCCTTCGCCGCTCTGCCTGGGCAGAGCTCACTGCGGTCTCCCGCTCTTGGCCCACACACCTGTTCACTATTATGTTGCCATTATGTGTCTACCATTTAAGGCTGGGACACAGACTTCTCGTCGCTGGATGATTGTGTGATACACGTTAGTAATCCTCTCTAGCTCTTGTGAACGTTAGCTTGTGTAAGATTCGTGACTTTGTGTAACCTGCTTTTCCTGTGTGATAGTCCCCGTCTCCCCCCCCCCCCCCCCCCCCCCCCCCCCCCCGGACCCGTGACCTCCCCGCTGTGTGGACGTGTGTGTGTTGGAGTATAGGAGAAGAGAATGAGTGCAAGAGAGTTTTCCCTTGGACCCTCAGAACCCTGGATTTCCCCCCACTGTATATATTCTGCACTTGGTGTTTGTAAATGAACTCTGTGTTTGGAACTGACAACCTGACAAACTGACAACCAACAACAACAACTGCGCTTGAGTCCCTGCAACAGTTTGTGACAGAATCATCCAGCCACAAAAATGGACTCAGCAGATTCAGCGACCTCGACCCCCACTCTTGCCACATTGGCAGCGATGCTGGAGCGTCAGGAGCAAATGTTTATCCACGTTCGAGGTGAGCTTGCAAACCTCACGCAGGCTGTGGCCCAGCAAACACCTCTGGCGGTGAATCCACCCGCCGCCGCACCCCCACAGGAGACGCCAGCACCAGTTTTAAGTGCCACACCACCAGCTCCTACACCTGTTCTATTAGACAGATTTCTCCCTACACCTAGAGCTTTTCTGGAGAACTTGGTAAATGCACTGGTTTCCTCATTCAATGTTTCCTCCAGTTTTGTTAGCAGCTGCAAGTTTTTTCGAGTGATGGTGCTAAAATTGCTTATATTGTCCAGTTACTTCAGTATCGCACACTGACCTGGGCGCAAGCAGTGCTTCACGCTACCCCTAAAATGTCCTTTTCTGACTTCCTTGATAAATTTTAAAATGTGTTTGACAAAAAGTCCACTGCACCCGCCGCTGGCCAACGCTTACTCGCTCTCAAACAAGGTAAGCGGAGCATGGCCAATTTTTCTATGCTCTCTTCCATTTTGGCTGAGCAGATGAAATGGGGGGAAAAGCCACTCAAGAGTGCGTTACTGGCTAACATTATTGATGAACTCAAAAATGAACTGATGCTTTGCGAATTGCTTTCCTCCCTAGATGCTCTCATGACCCTGTGTATTCGAGTGGACAATCAAGTATGCACGCACTGGAGTTCACACGCACCCTCCCGTTATGAACCTCTGGGGCTTCACGGAGCCTCCACAGCGGCTCGTGGGCTGCGCGAATCTGAGGCCAGTGAAGAGGAGTAGGAGCCCATGGAGCTGGGACGCTCACGGCTTTCGCCCGTGAAACGCCATGAAGCGCTACATCACAGATCACGCGGCAGGCTTGATTCGCCCTTCCTCTTCACCTGTCACGGCCAAGTTTTTCTTTGTGGCTAAAAAGGATAAGTCTCTACGGCCGTGCATAGATTATCAGGGCCTGAACCAGATCACTGTGAAAAACAAGTATCCTTTGCCGTTGCTTTCCTCCGCCTTTGAGCTGCTTCAAGGCATGACTGTTTTTAGCAAGCTGGATTTGCGCAATGCTTACCATCTGGTGCGTATCAGGGAGGGGGATGAGTGGAAAACTGCATTCAACACCCACTTGAGCCACTTTGAATACCTCATGATGCCTTTTTGTCTAACCAATGCTCCCGCAGTGTTCCAAGCCATGGTTAATGATGTGCTCTGTGACTTTGTCAATCGTTTTTGTGTACCTGGATGACATGCTTATCTTTTCAAAGATGCTTGCGGAGCACCAAGTTCACGTGAGGCAGGTCCTCAAATGCCTTCTGGAGAACCGGCTCTTTGTGAAGGGGGAGAAGTGCAAGTTCCACGTGACCTCGGTGGTTTTTCTGGGCTATATCATCGAGAGCAACGTTTTTTGGGATTTGCAAACTTTTACAGGCAATTCATTCGTGATTTCAGTAGAATCACTCTCCCACTCACTAAACTTACTTCTCCCAAAGTTTCTTTCCAGTGGGATTCTGCTGCGCAGCATACCTTTACCCTGCTCAAGGAGAGGTTTTCTGCAGCGCCCATTCTCCATCAACCGGACCTCACCCGGCAGTTTATTGTGGAGGTGGATGCATTGGACTCCGGAGTGGGAGCGGTCCTGTCCGAGCAGGAGGATGGCAAGCTCCACCCATGTGCCTTCTACTCTTGCCACCTCTCTCCCGCAGAATGTAATTATGACATCGGAGACTGGGAACTATTGGCCATCAAGCTCGCCCTGGAGGAGTGGAGGCACTGGTTGGAGGGAGCAGCGCAGCTATTCATCGTGTGGATGGATCATAAGAACCTGGAGTACCTTCGCTCGGCCAGACGCCTCAACTCCCGGCAGGCCAGTTGGGCTTTGTTTTTTACCCGCTTTGATTTCACTATCACCTACAGGCCGGGGTCACGAAATGTGAAGCCGGACACCCTTTCCCGGCAGTTTGTCAGCACGGAGGAGGAATCGGAACCTGGACCCATCCTCCCGTCCGCCTGTGTTATTCGGGCAGTTTTATTGGAGTTCGAGTCGCTCATCCAGGAGGCACAAGAATCTGAGCCGGACCCGGGAACCTCTTCATTCCTACATCTGCCCTTTGTCACCGATTCTGTTCATAATTTTTATGGACAGGATTTCTAGGCACAGCCAAGTGGCGGAGGGCTTTCACTTCGGTGGCCTCAGAATCTCATCTTTGCTTTTCGAAGATGATGTGGTTCTGTTGGCTTCATCGGGTGAAGGCCTCCAGCTCGCACTGGAATGGTTCGCAGCCGAGTGTGAAGCAGCGGGAATGAGGATCAGCACCTCCAAATCTGAGGCCATGGTTCTCAGCCGGAAAAGGGTGGAGTGCCCACTCCAGGTCGGGGATGAGTTCCTGCCCCAAGTGGAGGAGTTCAAGTATCTCGGGGTCTTGTTCGCGAGTGATGGGAGAAGGGAGCCGGAGATCGACAGACGGATTGGGGCTGCGGCTGCAGTAATGCGGACGCTGCACCGGTCCGTCGTGGTGAAGAGGGAGCTGAGTGTAAAAGCAAAGCTCTCAATTTACCGGTCGATTTACGTCCCTACCCTCACCTATGGCCACGAGCTGTGGGTAGTGACCGAAAGAACGAGATCGCGGATACAAGCGGCAGAAATGAGCTTCCTCCGAAGGGTGGCTGACCTCTCCCTTAGAGAAAGGGTGAGAGGTTCAGCCATCCGGGAGGGGCTCAGAGTAGAGCCGCTGCTCCTCCACATTGAAAGAAGCCAGCTGAGGTGGTTTGGGCATCTGACAAGGATGCCTCCTGGGCGCCTCCTGGGGCTGGTGTTCCGGGCATGTCCCACCGGGAGTAGGCCTCGGGACAGACCCAGGACACGCTGGAGAGATTATATCTCTCGGCTGGCCTGGGAACGCCTTGGTGTTCCCCCGGATAAGCTGGAGGAGGTGGCTGGGGAGAGGGAGGTCTGGGCTTCTCTGCTTAGGCTGCTGCCCCCGCGACCTGGCCTCGGATAAAGCGGATGAAGATGGATGGATGGATGGATGGTGTTTGTGAACTAAAAATACAAAATGTGGGATACTGTTTGTCTGTGATTTGGAGAGCCCAGCGCGTGCTTCCAATGCAGGGAAAACTAATTCTATCGCAGAGACCTACCTTGGCACTTGTACAGGTGAAGCCAAAGGGAAGATATGCTTCATCATATTTTCTAGTCTTTGGCTTGGAAGGAGGTTGGTTTAGAAACATATTTGGCAATGCTTCGTCTCCTGCTTTGCGTTTGTGTGGGAGCCCTGTCAAAAATCTGTTCATTATGCTAGTAGTGTCCAAGCATTCTTTTTTTCTCTCTCTTTTCATACTGCGCCCCCCCACCCCCCTGCAATAGCTCTGCGCCCCCCCAGGGGGCGGGCCCCACACCTTGGGAACCTCTGCTTTAGCCAATCCGTGTCACGGACCCGGTTCCGGGGACTCGGGGTCCGTGAACAGTGTGGACCTTTATTATTATGATTATTATTATGATTATTATTATGATTATTATTATTATTATTATTGGGTGTATGTTTGCTGCACTGTGCTCTTGTGTTCCATGCTGGTGTATGTGTGTGTGTGTCTGCGGGTGTGGCTGGAGGATGAAGGACAGCCATCTGCAGGCCTGATGGGTGTGGCCCTGCCAGCTGCTGGTCACGCCTAGGTTCCCACACACCTGCTTCTGATCAGGCTCGTCGGGGGAGCTACTTAACAGAGCGATGGAGCTTCCTCCGGCACAGGATCATTGAGTTAGACTCCATGTCAGTGTCGCAAGTACTGTTAAGTGTATGTCTGCTGGAGTGGTGCCATAACGGCTGCGTCTGTTGTTTTTTCCTTAGGAGAGCGGAACATGGGACTGCAGGACGCACGGGGTGTGCGTGGGCACAGGAGCAGAGAGCACGGAATACCAGCACTTGGGAGAAGGCACGACACAGGAGTTGAGGGAGCACTCTGCAGACTTATTGTGTGGTGTACATTTACCCCCACTGTAAATAAATGCACTATTCATTGCACTAAGTCCAGCGTTTGGGTCCTTTCTCCAACATTCCCCACGGCTTGCCCTGGCAAACCGTGACAATCCGGTTCAAGCTACTACCAATGAGCAGGACATTATTCTGGGTCAAGCAAAGGTCTGCAAGAAAGAAATCTGTGAACGTCTGGTCCAAGGCAAAAGTGCCATAAGAGCAATGAGGGAAGCAAACAAAATAAAATGATGGAGCTCAGACGTGTGTTGTTTTGTAAAGAACTAACCTCCCTGTGTTTTACAGAAAAAAGTAGCTAAGGCCATTTTTCTCTCTGTTCTGGATTATGGCGATATGATTTATGGGCATGCCTCTGCAGCTGCTCTTAAGGCCCTCGATGGTGTTTATTCTTCTGCCCTCGGGCCCCGGCTTATAGTCATCATCACTGCATCTCAGATGGAAAAGCTGAATGGTGTTTTCTGTTTAAAGACGTGATGATTGTTTACCATTCTATATTACCTTTATGATAGAACAACTGTGGGTCCACTCACTGGTGCCCACCAAGAGGATGCTCTTGTAGCTCTCAGAGAATTAAATCACATTTCACCTTCTAGTCATACCTAACTACCTGAAATAATCCTACTCAAAAATCTGATACCATCAGGCCTCCGTAGACTAGTGCTTTACACGTTCACCTGACAAGCAAGAGCTCACAGATGGATTTGTGACCCCAACCCCCAAACCCATTCCTGGTAATGGGATTAGCTTTGCCATGGTTTTGTAATGTGTGCAACTATAGCTATGTCTTGCGAACAGATGTGTGTTGCAGGCCAAGTGATGAAATCCTCAATCATCAGTCCACCTTAAGTCAGTGTAAATAAAATAAAGAAATATATTAACAAAATGACAGGCAAAATGTTAAACCAACAGATGATGCAGGTCTTTCCACAGGTGAGTCATGGTGACATCACAGTCGTCATCATCATAGCTACTGTGGTAATAGATTTATTCAGCATCTCTAACCATATCCAGGTTTTTATTCTGTGCCTCACTTTCTGATAATTTGTAAGTTTCCTTCTCCTATTAAGGTGCTTCCACTCACCTCCTTCACATTCACAGTGAACATAATAACAGGTGGGAGGAAACCTCTGAGAGTCTCTGTCACCCCACTTTGTTCCTCCTGGGTGAGTGTTTCCTCTGCAGCCCTCAAAGAACGAATAATGAAAAGAATGCCAGAGGAAAAGCTTTCAGGAAAGACTCCAGTCCTCCGTCTCTGGACTCAGCACTCTCCACCCACAACCAATTTTCTGTCCCTCAGCTCATTACTCATTTCCACCCTTCCCTTCAACACCTTCCCGGCAGCTCTCGGAGGATCTGCCGGGCAGAGAGACTCACTAGAGAGTCTGCAAAGTGAAACCTGGATGCTGCCGTCAATCACAGCTCTCCTAATTAAGCCACAGGCTGCTGATTTACTCAAGTGACTCACAAAGACCATATTTAAGACTAAGTGAAAGACTCTGTATCAGACTATAAAAGCAGCGTCACGCAGGAGTGAACTACGTGTAATTAGCAATTTAAACACATTTCCAGAGCATGCTGGTATTTCAGAGACCATTTCACTTGTGACTCTTTTCTCTTTCTGTGCTCTGAACAAAAGGATCGACAAAATATTTGCAAGAAAAGAAACGATTACTGGCTGTTGCTGGAATGCAGGTGGGCACGTTACAGAAACCAAAACCACAGTGAGGCAACAAATAAAATTTAATAACAATTAAAGTAAATCTTTGACTAAAAACACACAAATAACCTCCGTGGTGGAAGCATTGCAGTCTCGAGAGGAAAACTCTTCACGGGAATATGTAGAAATGTCTGGACGGCCTCCTGAACACAGCGATGAGCCCAGCAGTGAGCAGAGGTTAGACTGAAATTTACAGAATTAGGCCTAAAGACAAGACTCAGGTCTAAATGTAACACTAAGGACTAGATGATCTATGTGAGGCCCTCAGCGACCCCAACCGCTCATTTCCAAAACAAAAGACATTTTGTTGTGTGTTAGTTTCAAGGTTTATTTTTTATTAGCAGCCAAAAATCCTAATCACTAATCCTGATTAGGTTGGAATTTACTGATGATGATTTAGGCCAGAATAACACATAAAGACTTGGCTAAAAACTTTAGACTGGATTAAACATGTAAGAATGAAAATCAGACTAAAGACCAAGTTTGAGACCGAGAACTAATTTTAACATGAATCAGATTAAAAACCTAAGAGTAGATTAAAGATCTCAAACTGGATGTCTGCTGCACACTTTAGTTTCACTCCTGTGTTTGTAGATTTTCTGTGTGTGTGATGTAACAGTCATTGGAAAATTTGTATTATTATTATTACTATCATTATTATCATTATTTCTTAGTGACATTTTTGTTGTTGTTGTTGTTCTTCTTATTATCATTATGTAGTTAAAGACTGGCTCCTCTGATGACCACAGCTCTGAGTTTTGAACCTGTCTCCTAAATCCAGGCTCTCCAGGCACATAAACACAAGCTGAACCTCATACTGGGAGAAACTTCGGAGTCTTTTCAGTCTCACCTGTTCTTCCTCCTGACTTCTATTATAAGTTTTAAGCTGAAAAGCCAACACATCCCCTCCTGCCCGTCATGCATGAACGAGACAAACAGTGCAAGAGAAAATCTTTTGTTCAGTGTCACATGAAAGAAAAATATAGCTGGAAGCCAAAACTACAGGAGCACAATTTCTATAAACCCATCAGAAGCAGGATGTAATTAAGCGAGCAGCAGATGAACTTTCCTGTGAGAAACCTTTTAAAGCTTCTTTGTAGTCACGCTGACGTTCGTAGCAATCTGCACAGACTGCTGCCATGTTCAAATCATTTTTAAGATTCATGACTCAAGGCTGCGCGCCACATCAAGCCATTTACCTGCACCCTTGAAATCCTGCTCATTAGCTGAAAGTGCACAAACACTGTTTGAGTTTTTAACTTTGAGTTGTCACCTTGTTCAAGGTTTGGAGAGGACTGTAGTCTCTGATGTGACAGCTTTGTAGCACTGATCATCATCCCTCATAGCCACTAAAAAAACATATTGATTCAATTCAATTTTATTTTCAATTTTATATATAGCACCAATAAAAACAGTCACCTCAAGGTGTTTTAATACTGTAAGGTAAAGGCCCTACAGGATTACAGAAAAATCCCAACAATCACATAACCCCATGTGAGGAAGTACTTTGGCAACAACATGAAGGAAAAACTCCCTTTTGACAGGAAGAAACGCGTTAATGCGGCGTTAACGTGGTCATCACGATTAAAATTTTTAACACTCTCAACCCCTCTGGAGCGCAGAATGAACAAACTTTGGACAAACTGCCCGAAATGCATTGACAGAGACATTTCAGGGATTTTGACTCAGTAGCGTCGAATTAACAATTAACCCTCCAGATGGGTTAATTGTTAATTGCGTTAGTTAGCGCTGACAGCACTAAAAAAATATAAAGTTGCCAATTTGGGATTTCTTTGGCTTTAAACCAGATGAAAGAGGTAAACCTAAGGATGTAACCAAAGTGGTGTGCCGCTTGTGCAGACGTATAGTGCAAGCAAAGTACTCAAACGCGACTAATTTGCATGAGCATTTACGTGTCCACCATCCGGCTGAGTATGCGGCAATCACTAGCTTCTGCAGTTCCATCAACAAGCATTTGGGCGCAGTCTGAGGAGGGTGCATTTGCTCACAGATGAAAGAGGGTGCTGTTAAAACAGCGCTATTATTATTTTTTTCTGTTGACTGCTTCTATTAGCTCCATCATTATTAGAAAACTTACTGATGGGCAAATAAATCTCCCCTGTAAAAACGATAGTCAATATATTCGTCCAATCGCCCAACCCTAATTCATGCAGGTGTCCATCATCAGGCTAAGTAACCAGGTAATCCTCAAACATCTCACCAAACCTGGACACCCATCTTCAGTACCTCCCCAAGAGGCTTCCAGCTCTTCTGAAAGAGGACAGCAACTTCTGCCAAATACTTTCAAGTCATTCAGATGCACAGTCGCCTCTACTGAGGCTCCGTGTTGGGAGCTTGATGGTTTCTGAACTCTGCAAGCTTTACCTTTAAGTGTGAAGTCATGGCTCCTGTTTCCTTTTCCTCTGCTTTTGTGCAAGTTGGGCCCAGTTGAGGACTGACTTTCAGTTCCACCTCCTCTCAGGGTCAAAACTGGACATATTCTGTGACAGCTAGCATCGTAATTTTCACGCTCAGGTCCTGCCTTTGAATAAACTCAGTGTTTCTGGTCATCAGCCTCTAGCAGGGCTGGAGGATTGATCAGATTATAATTTGGCTTTTAGAGACGATGGAAACAAGGCAAGCTCATTTGATTTTGTCTAATAAACAAAACGCTCCCGTTGCCCCTCCCTAAAAGTCATTCACTGTTGGTTTAGCTTGAGCTAAAAGTCACTAAAAGAGAGATTTTAGTGAACAAGATCAGTGCAGAGGAAATAATAAAGGTTTGGAAGATCATTAAGAACTGCACATGACTCTGTCTCTGGATGTCAAAGCGTTTCTCACTGGTCCACCTTCAGCTGTGTGCGACCGAGATGTTTGATCGCCAGGTTAAGATGTGACGCTTTAATGCAAAAAGACTCTGAAACACACTGCAGAGCTCAGACGCACGAACACAGCACGAAGGAAAGCCGTGTGAGCACGTGCAGTGTTAGTGGGTATAGATATTTGTTCTGCTGCATGTCAGACAGCATGTTTGTGTTTCTGTACATTACAACTTTGTCAGGCTTAAACACACGGCCTGTGTGTGGCCGCACAGCATTGAGTGTGTGTGTGAGCGTCTGTGTGTGTGTGATGTGGAGGCTTTGCTAGCTTTGCTGGCACTACAGAGACATCCTCAATGGAAAGGAGAACAAAGACAAAGGCTCTTAATGAGCTCTGCCACTGCCGAGACCTAAACTAGGCCAGCCAACGGGCTGTGTGCACGTGTGTGTGTGTGTGTGGCAGTGAGATGTGAACGAGCCACGGACGTTATCCAGGTGACTGAGAACACAGCAGCTCTGCAGCAAGCGAGCGTTTCATGTGAGCGGCTCGTTTGTTGTGCTAAAATTCCCAAAGAAGCATCTCGGAAAGCCGTCAGAGGCTCGTCTGTCGGCGCACCGCTGGAGCGCTCGCGATGGACACTTTAAAAGGATCAAAATCATTTTTAGGTTCCTCTGCAGAAAACCAAACAGCTAAACAAACACGCCACCCTCCCTTTGCAAAATCACAAAGTCAGAGCTGACAAAGTTTGGAACACAGCCCCGGGTGAACCTCAGCGTGGCTGCAGGTTTATTTGGACTGAGAGTTTTTGGGTTTTGCAGATTTCAGTGAAACATGGCAGAGGAAGGGACGCCTGACCCCCACAGCCATCAGTGTGATGGCTGTGGGGGTCTGCAGGCAGCCTGGGGTACAGTGCTCTGCTGTATGAACTGTGTTTCATATACACCTGACCTGGATGTGATGAAGTCACATGTCGAATACATGCTGTGAAGCTATGCTACAGCTAGCTGTCTGTTATTATAGAAACTAAATGGTAGTAAAGCATCTATCAGCATCTATGATAGATAAAATCAACACTCTTTGACTTCATGTATTTACAGCTAACTACCATCTGGATTTTAAAAATCATTAACTGAGTCCAGTCTGGGGGTCCATACTGGACTTTTGTCAACAGCCCAGCTCACACTCCACCCAACCCCAGGCCCTCTGGGGCGGTGGGCTCACTGAGCAGCAGATCCATGTTATTCAGGAGGTGTCCAACCAGGCCTCATGGACCCAAAACCAGGCGCTCACCTTCAAAGATTGATGAACACATGGTTGGATGGACGGACAGATAGATGGTGGGATGGTTATCAATATCGGCCCTAAAACTCCAGCATCAATAATGAAATAATAGTTTGGTGAAATAAGAGTAATCTTAAAAAAATAGCACAAACATGAGTCAATCTGAACCAGCAGCTGGCCCAGGTTAAAGGTCACCCACTAATCAACATGATTGCAGCAATTTTGTCAAACAATCAGTAATAACTCCCTCAAACCTGACTGCACAGACACGATCCCGTTGTCATTAGATTCAGGGTGGCTCGTGCTGCTGAGAATTTCACTAAATCTACTGTCCATCACACATAAATAGCCAGAAAAACAACTCTGCCCAGGACGCAGAACCTGCAGAGATTGAAGGATCAGTGATGCTTCCCTGACAATCCAGAGGAGCATGAAGAATCTAGCCAATTCAAATTATACTGATGAAAAACAGCAGGGCTTGTACTGCAGACACAGTGTAACTCATCCATTCCCCATTCCTGTCAAATCTCTTCATACTCTGGTGATGATGTCTGAGCTTCTCCTGAATAAACACACTTCCTGTCACATCAGACTTCAGGCTGCTCCCCTGCACTCTCTCACGTCTTTACCTGCTGTTTGCAAGTGCTCACTGAGTAAAACTCTCTACTTTCTGTCTGCCCTCCAGGCCAACAGACGACCTAAGCGTGTGAAGAGAAGAACTGACATAAAAACACCAGCAAGCTGCTGTGCTCCATCAGCGGCAGCAGGAGGCTTTATTAGCTCTGGACAGGGCCCAGCATAGGAGGCTTACCCTCAGTCAGGCCCATGTGGATGCTCCAGTAGTTCTGCAGGCACTGCAGCTCCTTCTTCATGCCTCTCTTGCAGCGGCAGTCGTAGAGCGGCGAGTCCTGCAGCACCTCCAGCGCCCCCTGGCACTCCTTGGAGGCCAGCATGGCGCTGCGCTCCTTGTCCCCGCCCGACAGGCACTGGCGCATGATCCGGTAACGCGAGCTGCACTGGCTGTTCTGGTTGCACAGCTCGGAGGCTCGGACACAGTCTAGAGGTTCCCTCCAGCCGGGGGTGCCAGGCTCCGAGTCACAAACGCACACATCTGCAGGAAAACAGGGAGAAGGCGGGAGTTAGACACAGAGGTGTTAGCTTCACTCACTTCCTGTTTACTTTTGTGATCATTTTATCTATTTGCAGTCATTTTGTGTCTTATTAGAGTCACCATGTGTCTCTGCTTTGCTTTTTGTTAAATTTTTGTGTGTGCTTATGGTCTTTTTAAATATTTTTCCAATATTTTTGTCTCTTTGTAGTTTTTGGCGCCTGTTTACTGTCACTTATTGCTTCTTTGTGATCTTTTTCCATCTCTTTAACATAGCAAACTAATCAGTTCAAACAGAGCTCGTTTAAAACTAAATGTCAAAATATTAATGGGACTGTTGGTCAGATAAATGTGCGTCTCTGCAGACTCAGGCAGGCTTTTCCTCTGGTGCAGGTGGAGGTGTGTCTGTATGCTTTGCCTCAGTTTCTCAGCTGTGACTCAGGATTGCAGATTGAAGGCTCAGTGATGGATCTCGGATCGAGATGAGGTGATCTCCTGATAAGAAGCTGAGGATAAAGCCAGCACGTGTTCATAGAGCATCATATCATATATGTCTTCCTGTTGTAGGTTATTGTTGTTCCAGCGGCCGTTAGCTGTGACAGAAACATATGAAACTGAAATAGGAAACATTAGAAGGCATTGCGCGGTTGTCCTCAAGAAAATATCCCACACTAATCCAGCTCCACATCTCCTCCAGGGCGCACAGACTCAGCTCCATCTGTGCCGAGCGTGGCCTTTGTCAGGCAGTTCAACAGCTTCCATCCAGCAGAGACAATAACATGCGGATGAATCCAATTAAGCGAGCATCACAGGGACCAGATAAATGAATGTTTACCTGTCGGCAGCCGCAGATAGCAGGCGTGTGCATTTCGTGGGATTTTGAGGGTTTTCAGAAACAGGAAGTGTGTGTGAGCTGCTGGAGTCATTATTTTAGAGACATAACATGCTGAACGCCAACAAACAACACGATCTGACGGTTAACCGGCACAAAACCAGGCAAGAGGGTAAAAGTAAACTATTACATTACATGCCACTGACATTTCACAGTCCCAAAAATTACCTATGACCAGAAGCATTATCATATAATAACTCTGTGAATGAATATAAAGGCTGTGTTATAGAGAGGAAACACGATGTGGAACAAACACACATTCAGATCTTTGTCCTTCAGTGCGCAAAGCACCATAGTCCTTCTTCGAAATTAAAAATGTAAAGCGCTGTAGTTCTCCTTCAAAATAAAAGTGCAAAGAGCTGCAGTTCTTCAAAATAAAAGTGCAAAACGCTGTAGTTCTCCTTCAAAGTAAAAGTGAAAGCGCTGCAGCACGCTCCTCCTTCCATTTTCCTCATCCCTGGCTCCTGAAACCTCACATGTGGACCAGAAGCCAGGGATCATGGCTTTCACAGCGAGTAATCCAGACTATGAATGGTTGACCTCATGCTGTGGACAGATCATCTCACCCATTCTCTCGGCTGAAGTTTGGTTCGTTTGGCATCTTCTTTGTGCCTTCTGCCCATTGAGGGACCTCAAAGTGAGCTTTCATTTAGGAAGATTTTCACCCTTATCCTCCATCTTCTCTGTGTTCATACGAGCCTAACCATAGCTCTGCAGGTAACGACTGATATACCTCAACCTGCCCTCCAAATATTGCTGCTGTTCAGTTTTTTCTTTCTGTCTAAAGTTCTAGCAGGAAAATCCTTCGGTCAGAACATCTGGAGAACATCTTTGGACCATTTCTAACTGTCAGATGTGTCTCAGAACTTCCTGATTCTGGGATTTGAAGAAGACCATCAGGTGCTTGAGCTGAAATTGTTTTTGTCCTTGCAGATGTTTGATCTCTCATCTGAAAGGCTTTACAGTTCAGAAAGCTGACGGCCATCCCAGAGTTTGAGGTGGTGAGATCAGCAATGATGACGTGAAGAGCAGTGCAAAAACTAAAGCTAAGCCCACCTCTCGAGAGGCAGCTGTTTCTTACAGGTGAGCTGACTGTTACAGCCAGGTGGACCGTTAACCCGTTACTCTCAACTAACCATGAACCTAAACTCTTCATGAACAAGGCTGTTACTGTGGGTTCATCCACATCTTTATATGCTTTCTATGGTCTGCAGTGAATACTGATGTCCCACACAGGCTGTGGTCCCTGAAGTCCTCCTTAATCCTCATAATCACTCGAGGAGGCTCTTCCTGTCCACCTGGTCTAAGGAGAGCACTGTGGAACATAGCCACCTCAGAACCGGAGCTAGTGGAGCTGCTGGAGCTGCTGGAGCTGCTGGACAATGCTACACCTTTAAGCTGACTGGACCGGGACTGACGCCTGAGACCTGAGCTGGCCTTCACTGAGTCTCCTATGATGAGTAACTGATGGAAGCTGTGGGACACTCTGCAGGCTCCCCTCATCTGACACTTTTTCAGCGCCTGACGCAATGCTTGCAGGGGACATCTGCACATTGTATCTGTAAAAAATAACCTGGGTGACTCTCCAGACTTTCCTGTGGTTAGTGCTAGGTCAGTAGGGCACCAGGCGCCCCCTGCTGGAACAGTGGGACAAAATCCTGTGCTGCTCTCATGAAACGTGCATTTACACTCTGCAGAGACACAAAAAAAAGGTGGCACAAAAAAACACAGCTCCGCACTCTGTTTGCTCCACTGCAGACAGAAATGCTCCAGCACCACGAGCTTGTGTCACCCACCCCACAGCTCCACCTCAACAAGCTGCAACACATCAGACCAGCGCTCAGAACCAGGGGCAGAGGAACAGCTCCCACAGGTGAGGACCACACAAAGAGCTAATTACTGGACCTCGGGGTAACGATGTGACCTTTCAGGGGTACGTGGATGTTTGTGCAGCAGTAAAAAGTTCAGATTAAAATATTCAGGATCAGAACAAAGGTTCCCGAGACCTGCTGTCCTCAGTTCTGGTATCACGCACAGTAACAGCATCTTTTAGTAGAAGCTCACAGTAAGGCAGAGGTGTAGAAGTAGTCAAACCCCTGGGAGTACAAATAACTACACCCTGTCAGGGATAAAATGGTAGTACCTCAGAGAGTACTGCACCTGAAGATACTTCATTTACTGAATGTAACAAAGATGCTCTTTATGGCTCTGATGAACAATAAACACTGAATAGAAACATAATAGGAATCCAAACAGAAAGTACAGCAGATTACACACAGTACTCTGTACACCAAGTACTCTGTAAACACAGTACTCTGCACACACAGTACTCTGTACTATTCTAACACGTCACGACTGGGTCTGAGGGTAAGGGCGCGCGCTGTTTGTCTGCGGAGATTTAAAAGTTAACTTCATGCACTGCAACATTTTCACTTGTAATGGAGTATCTCTGTGAGTATCCGAGTACTCCTGCTGACGGTTACTCGGTGTTTCAGAGCACGAGAGCATCTTTAGACCCAGCTGACTGACAGAGGCGCAAACCGAGCCTCTGCCCTCACCTGTGCGCGTGCATGCGGGCAGCGGAGGTGTACTCACCGAGCACGAGCAGCAGGCAGACGACGCCGATTAGGATCATGTCGCGTGCTGCTGTAATCCCACAGGAAGTCATGGTTCTCTCGCTCTGAGCGTCGGGGTCTCTCACTCTCTCTCTCCGCACATCGCGCGGACTGCCACCGACATAGTGGCGCGAGCACGAACCCCGGACACGGTGGGACCCCCCTACCCACCCCGCCGTCCTGGGCTCACAGCAGCCCCGGCAGGGACGCAGAAGAAGACGAAGAAGACTGGGAGTCCGGGCAGGAGCGCATGCTCCGAAGCGGCTCTCCCGGAGATGGAGCTCTGTCCTCGGTGAAGAACATCAGCTGCCCCCGATCACTCCGCAGCTGTACTCCAACTTTCCGGGCTCAATGTGACTCTGTCCGCTACTCTTCCTCCTCTTTGTCACACACACAGACACACACCGGAGCTGCCCGGTGCGTAACGGCACGCGCGTCTCCCGCCGGTTAGATCCACTCCAGTAGCAGCCTCGTGCGTCTTTCAGCAAGCCCAGCGCGTGCGAGCACTGAGGAAAACCTCGAAACCTCCTTCTCCTCCTCCTCACCCCCTCCTCACCCGAAACAGACTCTCTTTCGCTCTCTCTCTCTCTCTTTCTCCCTTTCTCCGGGCGTCAAACAAGCGCCACGCACGCGCGTTTACTCCTTACGTTGACCCGGAGTGTGACCTCAGAGCAACGTCATCTGACTGAAAGACACGATCTGCTATTACTGTAATGACTGTTTATTTATTTATCTTTTATTATTGAAAATGTCCCAGGTATTTTATATTTTAATCATACATTTTATTTATATTCATTTTTTTATTTACATATGAATGTATAGTTTTAGTGTAATTATTTTGTTAGTTTACAATTTAATTATTGTCATTGTTAATTATTAATTTATTTTTATTCTTCGTTTTATTATTTACCTTTTTGTGCTGTAGTTATATTTTTCCTTATTTCCCTTTTGTAAACTTGTAATTAAATTAAATTAAAATTAGAATCATATAACTATAATAAATTTTTTATTATAATTTCATCTTAACATATTTTTTTTGATCTACCTTTATTATTTTAGAATATATCACATAGATTTATTATGTCTTTTATTTCTAATTCCTCTCCAACTCCATAATGCTGTTGTAATTTTAGTTCTTTCTCAGGATTCTTGTTCTAATTATTGCTTTTTAAAAAAATATTTTTAATCTGTGTACGTAATTATTTAATATTGTTTTAATATTTGGGTTTTTTAGGGGGAGTAATCAGATATAATTTATTTATATATATACATTTATTATTTTCTGACTTTTGATTTAGAGAGTTATTTTTATGTGGTCTTGAAGCATTTAGTAAAATGTTTTTACATAATACATTTATTTTAATTATAGTTTTTATCCCAACAATCCATTTGCCTTAATTTTTTTAAATAATCATGTGTGTGTGTGTGTGTGTGTGTGTGTGTGAGGTGTGTGTGTGTGAGAGAGAGAGAGATGTGTGAGGTGTGTGTGTGAGAGAGAGAGGTGTGTGTGTGTGCGTGTGTGTGAGAGGTGTGTGGGTGTGTGTGCGTGTGTGTGTGTGTGTGTGAGAGGTGTGTGGGTGTGTGTGTGTGAGGTGTGTGTGTGTGTGAGGTGTGTGTGAGGTGTGTGAGGTGTGTGGGTCTGTGTGTGAGGTGTGTGTGTGTGTGTGAGAGAGGTGTGTGTGTGTGTGTGTGAGAGAGAGGTGTGTGGGTGTGTGTGTGTGAGGTGTGTGCATGGCTGACTGATAGTTGCAGATTGTTGACTCTGTGTCTCAGCTCAAAGACGTCGCTCTGATACTGGTTCAGGATGTGCTTCTGATTGTGGTCGAGCAACAGCAGCAGCAGCAGCAGCAGCAGCAGCACTCGTCCTGCTGAGCAGTGAAGATGGATGGACAGTCGGCCTTTATCATCCCTGGCCGACACATTTAAATTCACCGCCTGTAGGTGCTCATGTCTCCCAGGAAGAAAAAAACAGAGAGGCTCAGAGCTCATGAAGAAGACTTATCAATACACAGACTGAGTTCTCAGAGCGTGCACTGTGATCAGTCATATCAGCAGGAGCTGAAATACACTCCCAATGAGCAGCATCACAGGGCTCACTCCTAACTCCAGCTCATTGTTGATCTCAGATTATTTGGCTGTAGAAGCGTGAGGTCAGCATGACTTTAACAAACAACAAATGATAAAATGTGTTTTTGTGCTTCCAGAGATGAGGAAGTGTAACAAAGAAAACACAGGGCAAACTTAAGAGTTCATTCTTACAAAAAATCATTTTAATTTTACTTTCTGTAGACAAAATCAATTAAAAACCTATTTTCAGTCTAAACCCTGAGTACAGCCTGGAGGCTGCTGGCATCCAGATGTTATACACAGACAGATGTGGTCTCTGTGACATAAACAACAAAACCTCTGGACTTGTGGCAACCACCATGTTGTTTTTCATTTGTTTTGGGGGTTTTTTTTGGAGCCAGAAGTGACAAATGCTAAAATATCACCTAATGCTGGGTCACTTAGGTCACTTGGTTAGACCAGACCAGGGGTCGGCAACCCTAGGCACGCATGCCACAGTTGGCACGCGTGCCTAGGGTTGCCGACCCCTGGTTAACTGATGGCACGACCATAGCTGGACTGGCCATCGGGCATACTGGGCATTTGCTCGGTGGCCCGGTGACTTTTTTTTCCTTTGTAATGGTATAAACAATGAAAGGTGGTGGATTGACCAGATCCTGGCCGGTGTGTAAAAATAACTCAGTTGTTTGGTGGTGGCTATGGCGGAGCTTCCACAGATTCAGTAAAATTAACAAGTGGTGGAGGCCAGCAGGTGGATGAGGGAGAAGGGAGGCAGGAGGAGGAGAGACCCGAGGCGGCTGCCGGTCCGAGTATCAGGTGAACTGAACTTCAGGTAAGAAGTTATGACCTGCAGTCTAAATGGGTCAGATATAAACCAAGTTTAGGTGGAGTTTATTTTTGTTGTGCTGACTTTTTACAATCAGTTACAATAACTTGTACTGCGTACTGGCTAGCATGATGGAGTTTCTATACAGCTAGGTGAGTGCAATGATGTTACTGATAGTGAACTTTATTTTATTCATAAGATTAGTAGAGTTGCCAACCGTCCCGTAAAAAACGGAATCGTCCCGCATTCAGAGAAAATATTACACATTTCGTGTTGAGCTGAGAAGGGTTTGTCCCGTACTTCAGCTAGAATGGAAAAAGACACAAAAGTGGATTTATTCTGTCATTACGCTGCACAACTGCCTCTTCTTCTTTTCTCATTCTCTCCCCCTCCCTCTCCTGTTTCTACTTCAATCATGAAACTGATCAATGATCAGCTGATCGGCTTTTCTCTCGTTTGTTTATCGCCCACTTTGCGCCAGAAAGAGGAAACCGCCAGATGTCGCGCTAAACAACAGCAGCGTGTTTAAGCTTGATCAGCTGTTGTTAGAATTTGTTTAATATTAATTTCTAGTAGCTGATGTTTGCTGGAGCCACAGCTGTAAAAGCTGCTGGTCATGATGTCGGTTTGGATATGTGGTGAGAGGGAAACATGAAGATGGACAGGAGACGTCCTTACTGAATCATCAGAGCTGAACAGGTGATGGAGAAACAGGTTTACCTTTTAGGTGACAGGAATGAGTTGAAGGGAAGTTATGAACTGTTTCTGAGAGACAAATAACACCAGGATCCTTTTCTAAGTAGCTTACAGCTGGTAACTGTGCAGGGGCGGGTCTAGCAAAGTTTTGCCAGGGGGCCAGGTAGGGCATTAACAGGGAAAGGGGGGCAGAAAGAAATACTTTTCTTTCTTATTCTCATTTAAAATGTCTCGCTTTTATTAAATAATTATCTGAAGCTTACAACCAAAGTTTTTATCTGACATAAAATGTATAGAAATCATACATATACCAACAAGAATGTACATCACTGTCACAACAGCATTTGTTTTCATTCAAAGGCTTTATGGCTTTAATACCTGATGGGCCGGTCTTTAGTCAAAATGCCCAGGGCGATTTTTTGTCTCAGTCCAGCCCTGGGCACGACACGCAGTGAATTAATCTGAGAAGGTGCATCAAAAAATAAATGGCCGCGCCAGCGGTGCACATTGCAAATCAGCTCGCATAGACACATTAGTTGTGCCTCTTCTTAATGACGGTATCTTAGCTAACAAACCCAACTACCAGATTCAACTTGTAATTGGCTAAAAATAACTTAGCCTACTGGTGAGAGGGACGTTGTTAGCTTTCCACATTCCGACACTTCAAAAGCTTCAGCAGCTTTCTGCTCAGCACAGCATCAGCACCACGGAAACACACGGATACATCCGTAGACTCGAGACAGTATTCACAATGCATTTTTGGGACTTTCAGGCGTATGGACCAATGTTCTATTTTCTGATCAAACCAGAAATCTTTAATGAGCAGCTGGATTTGTCTCGCATTAACTGGCTGAGTTAATGCCAGTTAATGCAACATCGAAGCAGCTGGAATCCACAGCTGTGCGTGTTCATGGAGCTGCAATTTCACCTGCTGGACATCACTACCTGTCAAGTTTAACTGTCTTCAGAACATTGCAGAGGCCTTATTGACAGTATTTGGCTCTACATATCTGTGTGAGCAGATTTTCTCTCACATGAGTGTCCTCAGGTAGCTGTCTGAATGCTGGACACTCGGAGACCTGCGTCTCTGAGTGGGAGACCAGAGATCACATTAACATGAGTGTCTCTGTATTAACAGACATGCCATATTGGCTTAGTTTATTTTTCTTATCATTGTTTTGAGGAGACCATAAATAGCATTTGTATTTTCTGTTGTGCAGTTCATTTGCTGTTATGGATAAAAAGTGTCTTTTTTGTTTCAAAATAGCTGATAACTATTCGCTGATAGCTGCCAACATCTGCAAACAAATATAATTCTATAAAGTGGTTCTATATAGTGTGTAACTGTTAATATGGAGCGTTATTAAATTTATTGCTAATGCAATCATATGGCACACTGACTTCTGAGGAAATTTTAAATGGCACTCGCCATCAGAAAGGTTGCTTACCCCTGGACCAGACTATACGAGAGTATCAAACACGTTTTATTGTGTGAATATTCAATGCATCATTTATTCTCTTTTTTTGTTTTTGTCATATTTCTATTTGGACTGAGGGTGTTGTTCAGTGAGTCAATACCCAAAAACTTGTTTTAACTGAGCCCGGATCAAGAATTTTAGGTCACGCTGACTGACATAACTAGGTCCAGATATTTTCTGTTATATGAGTGTTTTATGAGTAACTGAATAAATTTGAGTTTGAGTCATTTTGTGTCTGTTTTCTGTCATTTAGCACCAGGGGTGCCACCAGAGATATGGGACATAAATAATAATATCACTTTGGGCACCACCCATTAATACAAACACTGTGCAGACATGAAAAATGGATAAATAGAATTAATGATTTCATGCAAGGTTGATGAGATATATGCTTTTAATCATTTTAATGATAACAATACTATAATTTTATTAATTTTTTAAAATTTTATTTCTGTTGATTGGTACCTTACACAAAATACAAATTAAGTATACATAAACCTTTGAACAGAAATATTTTTTCATTCTCATCTATAAAATGGTGTAAAGTATTTTTACTGCTAAAACATTGTACTTATAATATTAAGTATTGGGAAATATGACTTAAATAATCCTTTGGATCTTAGTGTTCAAACAAAGTAAATCCGTGTGCAAAATATGTGCAGAGCAACACACACGTCTCCATAACTGCTCTGTTTATGTGGGTTATAGGGATAATGTATTATTATTATGAAATAAATAGCGTGTAGAATAAAGATACATTTCTCACGGGTCCTCCTGCAGTCAGACACACATTTTTAGTTAAAAGAGCTCCCCTGTTTCTTCAGGTGTCAGTGGGCTGGTTCAGTGTCAGCAGTGTGGCTGTGGGGAGATGTGAGTGGGACAGCTGAGTCTGAGCTAGAGGTGTGATCTGTGTGGCACCACGTAACTAACGTAGTGCACACGTGTACAAAGGGTCAGGCTTCACCGACCACATGCTTCCTGTTAGTGATGAAGTAAGCTAGCTACCACTGGGACACGCGGCAGTTTCTTTCACTTCACCACTAGTTCCACCTGTCCCTCTTTCATTTTTTCAAACCCAGCCTTCACTTTTAATGGAGCCGTCCTACTGCAGTCCAGGAGCACGTGCATGTGGAACAAACCAAATCATGAAATAAGAGGGAGGGTCAAAAACACATCCAACTAGTGATAGGAAACAAACATCTTTATAAGTACCCAAGAAACAAAAATAATTTTATAGTGATAGGTTCATATTTTTTTTTAAAGATTTTTTAAATGAGATTTAAAAGATTAACTAACTGTTTATTGTTTTCGAATGCCCCTGTCAGTTGCTGTCAATCGTGGGCCTTTAATATGGTCATCGCTTTCTTGTGGGAGAAATACCAAATAACACATGGTGAGCGAACACAGGTGTAAAATTTTGCTTTATCTTTAAAAAGCATGGACAGACTCCCCCAAATTGAGGAAGTCTGTCCATCACTTTTCATACACCTAGTGACAGAACATAAGGAATTCCTTCCCTATGTTAAACATAGTGAAACTAGTGGGGCTGAATGCGCAATCAGCAGGTGTGTGTGTGTGAGCTATGTTTATCATCAAACAAACTTTCTGAAAATCATTTATTGGATAATGATTCTGGCTTTTTCCCATCATTTATGCTATAAGACAGGCCTCAAGCACTAGTGTCCTGCACGTTTTAGATATCACCCTAGGTGATAATGATTACTTCATTATCAGGCCTCTGGAGAACTTCAAGACCATTTGAGGAAGTAATTTAGCCATTTAAATCAGCTGTGTTGGATCAAGGACACATCTAAAACCTGCAGGACATTGACCCTTGAGGCCTGGATTCCCCCCCCCCTCCCCCCCCTGTTATAAGGGGTTCTGCTCTCTCTGCAACAGCAGGTTGATTCATGCACCACAAGCAGAGGTTCCTCTTCATGTGCTGAGAGTCTCACAGATGGAAACATTTCAGCCTCCAGCTCATTGTCCTTTGTCTGAATGTTGGGTGTTCTCTGTATTATAGTAGGGTCTTTATCTTAAAGTATAATACACTTTGAAGTGACTATTGATTTGATGACTGAAAAGCCAGACAGCAATAAGACATGACCAGGCAAGCGAAGAACTGTAGATGTGGTTAACCTGTAAAGGTGAGGTTGGAAACTCAGAATTTTTGTCATGAGGGTTAGTCTATCATTTCTAACAGCCTTTTCAAACAGCCTGCTCTTAAAGCCTTAAACATCTTCAGTTTTTTTAGTTCAAACCCCAACAGTCAGACAACTCCCTATGAGCAGCAATTGGTGAAAAAGGCAAGGAAGAACTCTGGGTTCATGGATAACGCTGGGTATCATCTGGTGGGTAACGAAAATTTTTGCAGTGAAAAAAGTATGAGTCTGAGTACACAACCCCAACGAACTCCAGTGTGAAGAAGACTCTTTATATTAACAAAGAATTATACCCTGTTGGATGAAAATGATTCAAACCACTGTAGCACAATACGCTTAATACATCTAAAAATGAAGAGCATGCAGTAAGCATCAAAAAGCATTCATGACAGTCAGCTTATTTGCATAGTGGACACTCTGAGGGACTTAGCCGGAGAATTTCAATAAAATTAAATAAAATTTTATTTATATACAGGGAGTGCAGAATTATTAGGCAAATGAGTATTTTGTCCACATCGTCCTCTTCATGCATGTTGTCTTACTCCAAGCTGTATAGGCCCGAAAGCCTACTACCAATTAAGCATATTAGGTGATGTGCATCTCTGTAATGAGAAGGGGTGTGGTCTAATGACATCAACACCCTATATCAGGTGTGCATAATTATTAGGCAACTTCCTTTCCTTTGGCAAAATGGGTCAAAAGAAGGACTTGACAGGCTCAGAAAAGTCAAAAACAGTGAGATATCTTGCAGAGGGATGCAGCAGTCTCAAAATTGCAAAGCTTCTGAAGCGTGATCATCGGGCAATCAAGCGTTTCATTCAAAATAGTCAACGGGGTCACAAGAAGCGTGTGGAAAAACCAAGGTGCAAAATAACTGCCCATGAACTGAGAAAAGTCAAGCGTGCAGCTGCCAAGATGCCACTTGCCACTAGTTTGGCCATATTTCAGAGCTGCAACATCACTGGAGTGCCCAAAAGCACAAGGTGTGCAATACTCAGAGACATGGCCAAGGTAAGAAAGGCTGAAAGACGACCACCACTGAACAAGACACACAAGCTGAAACGTCAAGACTGGGCCAAGAAATATCTCAAGACTGATTTTTCTAAGGTTTTATGGACTGATGAAATGAGAGTGAGTCTTGATGGGCCAGATGGATGGGCCCGTGGCTGGATTGGTAAAGGGCAGAGAGCTCCAGTCCGACTCAGACGCCAGCAAGGTGGAGGTGGAGTACTGGTTTGGGCTGGTATCATCAAAGATGAGCTTGTGGGGCCTTTTCGGGTTGAGGATGGAGTCAAGCTCAACTCCCAGTCCTACTGCCAGTTTCTGGAAGACACCTTCTTCAAGCAGTGGTACAGGAAGAAGTCTGCATCCTTCAAGAAAAACATGATTTTCATGCAGGACAATGCTCCATCACACGCGTCCAAGTACTCCACAGCGTGGCTGGCAAGAAAGGGTATAAAAGAAGAAAAACTAATGACATGGCCTCCTTGTTCACCTGATCTGAACCCCATTGAGAACCTGTGGTCCATCATCAAATGTGAGATTTACAAGGAGGGAAAACAGTACACCTCTCTGAACAGTGTCTGGGAGGCTGTGGTTGCTGCTGCACGCAATGTTGATGGTGAACAGATCACAACACTGACAGAATCCATGGATGGCAGGCTTTTGAGGGTCCTTGCAAAGAAAGGTGGCCATATTGGTCGCTGATTTGTTTTTGTTTTGTTTTTGAATGTCAGAAATGTATATTTGTGAATGTGGAGATGTTATATTGGTTTCACTGGTAAAAATAAATAATTGAAATGGGTATATATTTGTTTTTTGTTAAGTTGCCTAATATTTATGCACAGTAATAGTCACCTGCACACACAGATATCCCCCTAAAATAGCTAAAACTAAAAACAAACTAAAAACTACTTCCAAAAACATTCAGCTTTGACATTAATGAGTTTTTTGGGTTCATTGAGAACATGGTTGTTGTTCAATAATAAAATTATTCCTCAAAAATACAACTTGCCTAATAATTCTGCACTCCCTGTAGTGCCAAATCACAACAACAGTCGCCTCAAGGCACTTTATATTGTACAGTAGATCGCACAATAATAGATAAAGAGAAAAACCCAACAATCATATGACCCCCTATGAGCAAGAACTTTGGAAACAGTGGGAAGGAAAAACTCCCTTTTAACAGGAAGAAACCTCCGGCAGAACCAGGCTCAGGGAGGGGTAGCCATCTGCTGCGACCGGTTAGGGTGAGAGAAGAAAAACAGGATAAAGACATGCTGTGGAAGAGAGACAGAGATTAATAACAGATATGATTCAATGCAGAGAGGTCTATTAACACATAGTGAGTGAGAAAGGTGACTGGAAAGGAAAAACTCAATCATACATGTAATCATAGTGTTGTGTGAGATCAGTGCAGAGTTACGTGTTGTTTCTAACTATAAAACATCCAGAGTGAGACCATGGCAGGATAATGAAATATACTCACATGTCCTGGTATATGAATCTCACTTATCCTCACCTCTATTAACATAATTAAACTTTATTTATACATCACCAAATCACAACAGCAGTCACCTCAAGATGCTTTCTGTTGTGAGATAAAGACACTATAATAATACAGAGAAAACCCAACAATCAGACTATGAGCAAGCACTTTGGTGACATTGAGGAGGAAAAACTTCCATTTAACAGGAAGAAACCTCCAGCAGTACCAGGCTCAGGGAGGGGCGGCCATCTGCCGTGATCAATTGGGGAGAAAGAAGGAAGACAGGACAAAGACACACCATGGAAGAGAGCCAGAGATTAATAATTAATCTCTAATTAATCTCTGGATTAAATGCAGAGATGTATAAACACATACTGAGTGAAGAAGAAACACTCGGTCCATCATGGGAATCCCCCAGCAGCCTACGTCTATACGCTCTGTCTCCCATTCTACAGGGTGGGCCATTTATATGGATACACCGTAATAACATTTGAATGGTTGGTGATATTAAAGTCCTGTTTGTGGCACATTAGTATATGTGAGGGGACAAACTCCTCAAGATGGGTGGTGACCATGGTGGCCATTTAGAAGTCGGCCATCTTGGATACAACTTTTGTTTTTTCAGTAGGAAGAGGGCCATGTGACACATCAAACTTATTGGTAATGTCACAAGAAAAACAATGGTGTGCTTGGTTTCAACATAACTTTATTCTTTCATGAGTTATTTACAAGTTTCTGACCACTTGTAAAATGTGTTCAATGTGTTGACCATTGTGTTGGATTGTCAATGCAACCCTCTTCTCCCACTCTTCACACACTGATAGCAACACCGCAGGAGAAATGCCAGCACAGGCATCCAGTATCCGTAGTTTCAGGTGCTGCACATCTCATATCTCCACACCATAGATAATTGCCTTCAGATGACCCCAAAGATAAAAGTCTAAGGGGGTCAGATCGGGAGACCTTGGGGGCCATTCAACTGGCCCACGACGACCAATCCACTTTCCAGGAAACTGTTCATCTAGGAATGCTCAGACCTGGCACCCATAATGTGGTGGTGCACCATCTTGCTGGAAAAACTCAAGGAAAAGCCAGCTTCAGTGCATAAAGAGGGAAACACATCATCATGTAGCAATTTCAAATATCCAGTGGCCTTGAGATTTCCATTGATGAAGAATGGACCCACTATCATTGTACCTCATATACCACACCAAACCATCACTTTTGTTGGTCCAGCAGTCTTGGAGGGATCCATCCAATGTGGGTTAGTGTCAGACCAATAGTTTTTTAACTTCACCATTCACATAAAAGTTTGCCTCATCACTGAACAAAATCTTCTGCGTGAACTGAGGGTCCTGTTCCAATTTTTGTTTTGCCCATTCTGCAAATTCTGTGCACCGATCTGGGTCATCCTCGTTGAGATGCTGCAGTAGCTGGAGTTTTTAAGGGTGCCATTTGTGAGTAGCTAATATCCGCCGAAGGGATGTTCGACTAATGCCACTCTCCAGCGACATGCGGCGAGTGCTACGCTGTAGGCTCTTGCTGAATGAAGCTAGGACAGCCACTGATGTTTCTTCATTAGTGACAGTTTTCTTGCGTCCACATTTTGGCAAATCCAACACTGAACCAGTTTCACGAAACTTAGCAAGCAGTTTGCTAACTGTAGCATGGGAGATGGGTGGTCTCGTAGGGTGTCTTGCATTGAAATCTGCTGCAATGACCCCGTTACTGCGTTCACCAGATATCAACACAATTTCGATCCGCTCCTCACGTCACCTCTTCGACATGTCAATGGCTGTGAACAAGGAGAAACCTGTAAATAACTCATGAAAAAATAAAGTTACGTTAAAACCAAGCACACCATTGTTTTTCTTGTGACATTACCAATAAGTTTGATGTGTCACATGGCCCTCTTCCTATTGAAAAAACAAAGGTTGTATCCAAGATGGCCGACTTCTAAATGGCCACCATGGTCACCACCCATCTTGAGGAGTTTGCCCGCTCACATATACTAATGTGCCACAAACAGGACTTTAATATCACCAACCATTCCCATGTTATTACAGTGTATCCATATAAATGGCCCACCCTGTACTTTCAAATACTTTAGGAACAACAAGTAAGCCTGCAGTGTAAGAGTGAAGTGCTCTAATAGGGTGATATGGTACTATAAGGTCATTAAGATAAGATGGGGCCTGATTATCTAAGACCTTGTATGTGAGGAGCAGGATTTTGAATTAAATTCTGAATTTAACAGGAAGAGGTGGAGAACATGGATGTATGAATATTTAGGTTTTTTTTAAATATTATCCTGTCTTATCAGTTTTTAGTAAACAGATCAAAAATCCTAACAGACCCAAAAAAACCAAACCACTTTTTATACAGCATAACTCCCCCTCAGCTGAACCCTGACTGCTCCGTATAACACAGACACATGTTTCTATATTCAGTCAAAGCATTTAACAAACTTGATGAAGGTTTTTGACATTTATTCTCTGTTATTTGGTTTTCAGCTTGAGTCTCCATTAGTGGGAACATTTCCTGATTCAACTTTTCTTCTGTTTGCATCAAATTCCATGAAAGTCAAATCAAAGTGTTAATCAGAGTCCTGAAAATCATATTTTATTAGAAAACATGGAGACTGTAGAGTATTTACGCTGGATATATTCATTTGTTCCCTTCAATAAAAATCAATCAATTCATCAAATAAAATCAGTTGTTGATCGACTCAGTTTGATTGAAAGGACAGATGATCAGAGGTGCAGAGTTTTTACCACCATCTTTGTTACAGGGACTGAAGTATGGGTGGAGTTCGTGATTGAAGGAGCAGCCAGTAGAGGAGTGGATAAGACCTGCAGCACCTACATCATAAAAGGAGACCAGACCCTCCTTATAATCCACAAACACCCCCACCATCTCAGGACCAGACTGAAGACAGAGGGGGACTGGAGGACCAGCAAGAGCTCTGTATTCATTTCCATTTCTCAGCCACACAGTCCAGAAACCATCCTAAGAACACAGTGTGATTTAACCTGAACCTCAAAGTAAAATCTGCCTGAAGAGAAACTCTGATTAAACATTATTGTAAACATTACAATAACGTGTAAAAATCTCTGGGTTGTTTGGAAGTTTCTTCTTCACATCACTATGATGCACTTGTTTTCCATCATCAGACAGGATGATATAAAGATATGCTGTATCAGGATCCAGAGTCACATCCACTGCATACTGCTGGACCCTCTTCAGCTCAGCCTCAAACAGCTTCTTCTTCCTGAGTTTCCCGAGTGTCTCCTCCAGCTGAGCCACAGCTCTCACCACAGTCCCCACCACCCACCAAGGGTGGAGCAGCTTTCAGAGACGAGAAGCTTTGGAGTAGGTGGAGGTGGTCTTCAGAGCATGAGAGCTGCTCCACCTCAGATCTTCTCTTCATCAGCTCAGAGATTTCCTGTTCCAGATCTTTGATGAGACCTTCAGCCTGTTTCTCTTTTGTTTCCTGTTTGTCTTCAATCTCCTTTATGAGCTCCTTCAGGCCTCTATCGACAGACTTATTTAGAGCAGTGAAGACCTGAACACCTTCTGCTTTCTGTCTGTCTGCAGCACCTTTACTCATCTTCACTGACTCTTTGATCTGCTGAATCTTCAGTCGTCTCTTCTGGATCATCTGCTGAATTTCAGCCTCTGTCTTCTCCAGCTCTGCCTTCTTTCCTTCATATTCTTCTCTCAGAGGAACAAACTCATGGTTCTTGGGGTCTGAAATAGAGCAGCGTGCACAGACATGTGTGGTTGGTGTTACAGAACAGCTCCAGAGGTTTATCGTGCTTCTTACACATTCTGCCCTCCAGGTTCTCCACAGCATCAATCAGCTGATGTCTTTTCAGGCCTTTCTTTGTCAGATGAGGCTCCAGGTGAGTCTGACAGTAGGACTCCTGACACACCAGGCAGGACTTCAGGGCCTTCAGTCTGGTTCCAGTGCAGATGTCACAGGGAACTTCTCCTGGTTTGGCAGCTTGTTGCTCTGAGCTGCTGCTGCTGACTTTCTGCTGAACTTCACATTTGAACTGAGCGACCACCTCAGAGAGCAAAGTGTTGACCCTCAGCTGAGGTCTAGTGTAGAAAGTCTCTTTATACATGAAACACTGACACACAACATTCATGTCACAGTGCTGAGTGATGCAGTTTTTGCAGAAGTTGTGTCCACATGGTATACTGACTGGATTAGTGAACACATCCAGACAGATGGAGCACAGAAACTGATCTTCAGATCGCAGACTGCTGGCAGCAGACGTGTCTGCACTCTGACGGAGAAAGAAAAGAAACACATTTAATTTAAAATTCACTTTAAATTTCATTTTTTGGAGATTATGTATTGGAATTTCAGGAGCGGGACCACACCTCCAAAAACGCTCCTTCCGGTTGTCATCTATATAGGTTCCCCCAGTTCTACCATCTGTTCATTCTCGTTTATGTGAAAACAGGGTCCATTCTCGGTCAGACGTCGCGTCAGACTGACAACTACTCAGGCTCAGCATCCATCACTTTTCCTCCGGCAATCCCAGAAACACACCGAACGTCACAGCGGCGCTTCCGAGAAACCGAATGTTGACGACCTCCTAGCAGTTTTCTCGACACCTGACATACGGTCTGCTACGTCCATCCATCTAGTCGTCTTATCTCCGCTAAATCCAGTTATGAAGTAACTCCGGCCGCCCACCACTTCAGCAAAAACCAGCGGGTTTGCCCGCCAGCAGAACTCACAGCTCCTCTCACATTGCTCCGAAACGGGCCACATGTCAGATGTCGGATGTCAGCGCCGAACCCACGCTTCCAAACAAATCACTGGTGGTGTGCGGATCGATATTGAAATATCGATTCTTCTGATACCAGTAATTTATGTTCTAGAATCGATTCTCATATTAAAATATAAATATTTTAGTATTTTGGGGTAAATTTGTAGTTTTTCATTAACATGAACGAAGTGGAAATAAATTATATCATTCGGATCATCTAAATTGGAAGGAACTACTTCCTCTTACGCCTTTCATAGTCATATGCAAAATACGGCTGTATAAATGGGTCGCAGCCCCTGGCCAGTGTTGCCAACTCCTCAGTAAGGAAAATTGCTATTGGCTATCCTAAAAGTCTCTAGAAGTCGCTAAATGTCACCATCGCCTAATTTGCATAATTGGTCATGCTAATGTAATTGCAACCCACGTTGTAGGAGAGAAAAAAAGGAGAGACATAAAGTGAGCAAAAAAAAAATGTCCTAAATGCATTTAGAATTTATTTAGAACTACAAATTACATTTCTTTTAGCAATTATTGTTTTTTTTTTATGTCACAATTCCATCCCTACTCCTTTATCTGGACTTGGACCGGCAAAAGTGACCCGAAATAGGCACTTTGTGTGTGCGTGTGTGTTTAAGTATTTTTAAACCTTGTGATCCACAAAACAACATAACAGTAAAAGAAGAACTGATTGCGTTACAGTCAGTGCGGGAGCAGCGGCTTCACTCATGCGCAATTCATTTGCAGTTTGGACTAGTGATGTGCGGATCGATACTGAAATATCGATTCCTCCGATACCAGTCATTTATGTTCTAGAATCAATTCTCACATTAAAATATCAATATTTTAGTAATTTAGGGAAAATTTGTAGTTTATCATTAACAGGAACACAGTGGAAAGAAACTGTATCATTTGGATTGTCTACATTGGAAGGAACTTCTTCCTCTTCCGCCTGTCGTAGTCATGTGCAAAATGCGTTGCAGCCGCTTGGCGTGCGCACTCACAACAATGGCTGAGCATAAATGAAGTCATGTGCGGACGTATTTTACTTCCACAAACGGCCGAGATGTAGTTTGCGATACATGTGGCAAGACAGTGAGGTGTTGTGGCAACACCACTAACCTCGTCAAAGACCTCAGAGTAAATCATATCACAGAATATGACGAGCTTATGTTGAGGTGAACTGAAGAGGAGAGGGGTAGGTACTGCCAGGGCAAGACAGACGTCTCTTGCAGAGTCCTTTAGTGCTGCAGGCAAGGAACATGCTCAAATAGTGCACAACTTCAGGTTTTTTATTTCTATATGATTATTCTGCATCGTTAAGCAATAAGAACAAGTAGTCTGATGTCCTGTAATCATTATGAAGCTATATTATTATATTATTATTACAATTACATAATGCAATTATATATTGTATTATGAAATACAATGAAACATTAAGTTTTTGTACAGTCTGTCTAATTCAGCTTTTCCATAAGTTCTACCATTTCCCTTAAATTAATTTTTAACTTTTGTATGAATTATGAGGATTTGCATGGGTTGCTATCGTTGCTGTGGACTGAGAGTTAGAGTGCGTGCACTCTAAGCTCTGAAACCCTTCTTCATGTACGAACAAACTCCTGTTGCTTACTCAATTTCCGCTGAACCCACACAAATCACACACCAAAACGTAGATATTTTTGTTGGCTTTAAGACAGTGTCACTATCATTATCGTGCAAGTTACGGTTTTTTCACAATTTGCCTCAAAGTGAAAAAAGGTCTGAAAACTCCCCATTCAAAGTCTATGGGGAGGTTGCAAAACTCAGAGCTGAAATTCTGTAACAGGAGGCATTTTTGAATCGTCATATCTCCTTAACGAAGCAAAGTTAAGACATGAGGCTTGTGCCAATATATCTTCAGACACTGCTGACACTCACAGTGGAAGCAGTTTTTACAATTATCTTACCCTTGAGCGATGAATTACGTTTGTTTGAGGGGCGGAAATCTGTCCTTCTCTCAGTTTTCAAACTCTGGAAATGAAGCCGTTTCTTCTCTCGTCATTCTCTTCTCTCGAATGTTCAAGTCTTTTCAGCATAATTTTTAGCTTCTTGGCCTGTTTACAGCAGAATTCTCAGTTTCTTCAACTCTTTTTACCATAAAATTCAACAAGTTCACTTTTTTTCAGCAGAATTTTCAGCTTTTTCACCTGTTCTCAGCACAAATCTTAGCCTCTTCTGCTCTTTTCAACAGAATTTTAAGAAGCTTCACCTCTTTAAAGGACAATTTTCAGTTTCATATCGTTTCAGTCACCTGAGAACCAGTTTGGCTCGGTGAGATAAGCAGCCGCCTTGAGACCAAGTGGCGCAGGTTCAAATCCTACCTGTAGCTGATGCCCTACGTCTTCTCCTCTTGCACTCACTCTACCCTTTCAAATAAAGCAGTTTTCAACAAAGACATAAGCTTCCACACAGTGTTTTCAGCAGATAGTTCTTCTTCTGCTTTTTTCAGATTCCACTACAAGGCATTCACACAGTATTTCCGCAGGAAATGCAACTTTTCCTAGTTTTTATTCAACAGCTAAATGTATAAAACATATATATTAAACATATAAGGTAAATATGCAATGTCAGATTACATTAAGATAGCTCAGAATCAGTGGTGGTCCTAGCCTGTTTGGCGCCCTGGGCAAACACTCCCTCTTCTTTTCTATTTTTTCTAAACTCATCACCTGATGGCTTTGAACTTTTCTTGTTTATCTTCCATTGGTTTTAATTTTGCACTGCAGTATGAACACAAATCCCCCAACTCGAGGATCGCCACAACATAACCTAATAGACCTACACCTTAGTTCACAGATATGCTTTGTCTAGGGTTTATTTCTGGGATTTCGCACAACCCAGGATTCAAATCATGAATACATAATGGGCTTGGATTTATAACATTATGAAGGAAATGTGCTCTATTTGGAAGCAGCCGGCCCCCCTCCCCTTTCGACAGGTTGTGTGTGAGACATTAAATCATCAAACATCAAACCCTGGAGGTTATTTGATGCTGCTCCAGCCAGCCAGAGAATCCCCCGCCGCCCCGCCCTCTCCTCCCTGTGCCGCGAGCAGCAGGCGCACCTCGCAAACGGAGGGCGCCCTTACTCCCAGCAAATGGTTCTCAATGAGAACACAATTATCTGTAAAAAGGTATTTTAGCTCCTGTTCATAGTCAGTGGTTTAAGTCAATGGTTCTCACATTTTTAGTGCATCACTTCAGAATCTAAACAAAGTTCACAAGTCACAGCTCACTTAAAAAAAAAAAACAAAAAAAAAACTGTCAATAATAAAAAGCATCCAGATTTAATTGTAGTGAATCAAAAATCTAGATCAAAAAGATTTACATGATCAAGCTCCCTTTTTGCTTGTTTTTCTTCAAAAACATTCATATTAGTTTCCCTGTAACCTCGAGTGAAATTATGCAGGTTTCTTCCTCCAGGATGCTCTCTTTATAGTAAAGTTACAGACTACTGGGTAATTTGTGCTTTAGTATGAAGTGCATGTAAACACTGGACCAAGCAGCAGTATGAAGCCTGAGCTAAGGATATGTCCAGCTTCTTCTTCCTTATAATAAACGAAATAATGCATTCAATTTGTGATGTGTTCACCCAACCAGCACACTGCCACAAAGGGCAGCATGCAGCCCCCTCATTATGTCAAATTTGCCAAAACAGATCAAAGGAGCTGCAGAGGGAACACGGAGCTCTGCATCAGCCGGTAAAAATACAACTCATTTAGATGGAAAAGGAGCAAACAACCAGCATCGCTTCCTCAGACTAGCCCTCGGTTGGCCTTTCCTTCAGAGCAGGAGCTGAAGCTGCTGTCCTGGTTTTTGTGAACCTCAGGTGACATGGATCAAAACACGAAGACTCTGCATTTATAATTTTACTCTGAAACCTGCAGGGAGGATTACAGCAATTAGCAGACTTCTGTCACAAAATATGAATCTCATCATGGAAAGTAATTAGTCACAGAACTGTAAAAACTCTGCCTCCAGTGGAGTTTGCTCAGAGTAAGACAGTCTCATCTGTTGAGGGCAGCAAGTCAAAGATCGGAACCAGAGGGAGTGGAATCTGCTGAATGTGAAGTTTCATGGTTGGTGCTCTGTGGCTTGGGCTTGGTTTCCAGCACACTCCACAGATGCCCAGATAAGATTAAGATTTGAAGAAATTTGAAGGATCTGATTTCTTAAAATGTTGCTAAAAATGTCTAAAACACTCCTGATTATCATGCTGAAAGAGGCCCCTGCAGTCACGTTGACCTGTGACCATCAAATCTAATCTGATCATTTCTAAATCCAAGTACGTTACTCCGTTTTGGAGCCAGCCTCAACAGGTAATTTGACAGAGTGCACTTCCAAGTTGGCTAAATTTTTAACCCTGGAGGTTGCTTTTTTTTCTGTCTATCTTTCCATGTGAGCTCTTGCTCCAGGACAACGTGTTGCAGCTTTGAACTTTCTGTTTCTTTGAGGTCTGAGTGTAATCATTCAGATGTCCAGAGGGGAGTTCAGAGCTGAGTCTCTTTGTGTTAAAAGGACCCTTCTGAGATGGTTTAGGTCCTCCTGAGTCCCCTTCATTGATGCTTTTCCAGGCATCGTCTGGACCCAGAACACAGTGAAGAGATTATCCTTTTTGTTTGTACTTGAAATGTCCTGGGTTTTGTTAGGCAGAGGCATGACTGGAGTACCATGACTACAGAGAGGTGGACAGATGCATATATAAATAGGTGTTTGTCTTGATTAGCAGCCATTAACAGTCTATTATCAGAGATCTCATTGACTTGTTGCGACATTAAAGTAGTGAGCTGGGTTCATTAGAGGTTTTCTGAGCATGCTGTCTGGATGTGCTTGAAATCGCAGCCTGCAGCAGAATGCTGGCCAACGCCAGATTTCACAAACAGTGGAGGAGTTTCTGCAGTGGCTCTGGCTTGGCTGCAACACAATCACCCTCACATCACAAGGCACAAGAGGCGTTTGAGATAACAGCTCCTACAAAGAAGCTTTGCATTTTCTTTCTACAACAGACTGAAATAGACTAAGACGAAACCCACAGAATCTATATCATGATGTCTGAACAGGAACTGCTCTGTGCCGCAGACTCAAGCAAGAGGCAAATATTGGATGGTAAAAAGAAATATTCCTGTGTGTGAAAATTAAGTGGAGAAAGTGTGACAATTCAGACCAGATGCAGTCTGCTGGGAAATCACTTTTACAACAAGCTCTCAGGATTAGTCTGCCATGATTTCCATTCTCATCACCCTCCCTGTTACATGCCCTCTACTCATCCACGCCTTCATTCCTATTTCTCGTTAAAACTTCATCTCTCTGATTGCTCTTCTCTGCCTCTCTCTCTTTTGTTGCTCTTTTTTCCCTCCTGTGCAGCAGCACAAACCCGAACTTGCTGCAACGCTGACCTCTTTTACCTTGGTCTCCTGGCACTAATTCAATTACAACAGCCACTAGAAAAGGCATTTATAATTAACACTGATTAATGAGGTGAAGTCAGAGGATACATCCGAGATAGAGTGATTGGACAACATTAGTGGGGGACAATTACGGAGGCGAGCTATGAAGCGAATCACACCCACAGTCATTAGAGGAGGAATCGGCGCTCGCTGTGGGGAAAGCAAGTATTGTTACCTAATATTGTTACCTAATATATGGTGACTATGTCTGCTGAAATACAAATAAAGTCCAAGAAGGCATCCTGCTGCTTCCAGATGCGGAACCACTTTTGATGTGGAGGAGTAGCAGCCGTACTCAATTGCCTTCACCCATCAGAGGAAACTCATTTCTGCCACTTGTGTTTTCAGATACATTCTTTTGGTCATTACCCAGAGCTCCATCAGTGAGGGTAAATCAACAGCTTCACCTTCACGCTCAACTCTCTCTTTATCACGTAACTGTAGATGCCCCACCTCCTTTCTTCCCTCACTTGTGAAGAAGACTCTTAGATTCCAGAGTCATGGATGAGGACCAGACTTGGAGCTTCAACTCATCCTCACAGCTTCACTGAGCTGTAAATTTCCCCAGTGTGAGCAGCATATCAACACTGAATGAGCGGTAATGGTCATCCCCTGCTGAAGTTAAAATTTCACTCAGAGTTTCATCAACCCTCTCCTATATTAGCCGTCCAGATAAAAAAAAGGCATCGTGTCTCTTTAATGTCTGCTGTGCAGTGCTTGTGGACCACTGTAGAGCCAAACACCCAGCAGCATCATCGCTCTTTTAAAAGCTTCATTGAGTCTTACCTTTTTCAGGCTGAAGACATACAGAATGTATTGTAGCTGCACGTTACTCTGTAATTAAACTGTCTGAATGCTTTTGCCTGCACATAGTCATTAGCTTTTTATGAGGAGTCACTTAGGGTGCCATACAACAAAATCAGTGAGGAAGTGAAGCAGAAAAGCAGCTAATGGTGTATCAGTGTTGTCTTACTGACATGTTGATTCTTAGTGCTGTCAGAACAGGAACAACAGGTTTTCATGCCACTGATAATACTTTATCTATTTAAACCCGAAACATGGCTCTTAGGCTGTTTTCAGATAAACCTGGCTGGGATTACTTACACTAGTTTCTGGAAGATGTAGTGAGAACACACTTTAAATACCATAATTTTCGGTCCATAAGACGCACCGGATTATAAGGCGCACTGTCCACGAACAGGTCCGTTTTCATACATAAGGCACACTGGATTATAAAGCGCATTAAGCGAAACAAAATTAGATAAGTCAAACTTTACTTAACTCATTCTTCTTGCTTCCTCCACTTCCGATTTATTAATGTTGAATTCTCTCGCAGCTGCTCTATTCCCATGTTGTTGCAGTATAATAATGACTAACCTCATATTGTTGATGGATTATTTCAGTTGTTCTCCTGACTGAAATTTGGTCCGTTTACAGCATCCTGCCATGCGATTGCATTTGTCCCTAACCATAGGGAACCCTCACATTAACTTTTATGGAGTGGAAAAAAGTTAGTGTTCCTCCTCCAGCTTCACTGTGTTTATGTGATGCTAACATAGCTGTGTTGCTAGTGATCACATAGCACATCATTATATACCAGCTAGCCCAACTTCAGTAAAAATCAGTTCGAGGGCAGTAAGCACCAGAACTCATACATGAGGCACACAAGATTATAAGGTGCACTGTTGATTTTTGAGAAAATTAAATGATTTAGAGTGCACATTACAATGCGGAAAATACGGTATGTAAAATGATCTAAAGTGGTGCCTGGGAAAACAATGTAAGCACCCAAGTTCATGATACATATACTGTAGGTATAACTGTACTGCAGCTTGCCAGTGTTAAAGCCAAATAATTCCTATTCTATTCAGATGATAGCCAGTTATATTATCTACATTGCCAACTCAAATAAATCAGCTTACTGACCAAAAGCAGAATGCTTCATGATCTCGGGGGCTGATGATGTTTATGGAACTTCTGGATTCCAATTTGTCTGCATGAGTTATGGGTCTGGTTAGGTTTTAATTCTTACATTTGGCTGGTTGGGTTTGGATTCCTGTTTCATTTGATTTCATTTCATACTGAACTATACAACTATACTTATTGTCTTGGCTGTATCATGGCTTAGTGTGAGTTTCTTGCTTCTGCGTTTCATATTTGCCCTTTAGGTTTTTCTTTGAGCTTTAGACCCCTGCTGTGATTGTCATTATTACTGTGGTGGCGCGAAGGAGGGATAACCAGTGAAGGTGACTAAGGGATGTTGACAATGCCACCTGGGGAGGAAGTTACACCCCAGGAAATATGTCTGTGAAGGTTCTCAGTCATCCAGGTCATCGTAGTCTAAGGAGCTTGGAAAGAAAAGCATCTGGAGTTTTTTAAGTTGCTTGAAGACGTTTCACCTCTCATCCAAGAAGCTTCTTCAAATGGTCAAATGGTGGAGAGTCCCAGATTTAAACCCCGTGGGAGTTTCCCCCCAAAGAGGGACAAAAGGACCCCTGATGATCCTCTACCTAATCACATGAGCCATGGTGTGAAAACGGGAGTAGGTTACAATCAGCCAGGGTTTCGGATGAGCTCATTGTGAAACCTGGCCCCACCCTATAATGTGATTTCCTGAGGTCAGATGGCCCAGGATGTGAGTGGGCGTTAAGGCGGCTGGGAAGGGATCTCAAAACTGGATTATAGATGGATAGTTGATGTCGTAGGCCACCGCCTCTGTTCAAAGATGGTCGCTCACAGTGGACATAAATGACCTCCACTAAAGCAACAAAACAACAAAACATATAAAACATTAAACAAATCAGTAAAAGAGTTTTAAACGAAACAAATACTCCCTAAGGTAAAGTTATAGTTTATAAAAACATGATTAAAATATATCAAACAATTCAGAGTAAAAGACCATAAAACCAGGAGTCAGTTAAGGCCAGTCCATAAACGTTTGCAAAATGACAACATGGCTACAGCAGTGTGGCACAATCCACTCTCTAAAGGGCAATACTAAAATGAGCAGCTTTCCTGGAGAAATCAAACCGCTCTACAATGCTTAACCGCTTAACGCTCTTGGCCACGTTGGATGGGAAAGGACTGCCAAATGCCTCTGTGTGGTAGTGAAGCGCAGCTGTTTCTTACAAGGCCTCTAATTATCAGCTGGAAAGGTGTGGACATTAGTGCTGCATTCGCGGACATCACGTAAAAGCCTACCCCAAAATCTACTTAACTACATTACTTTCAGCTGGGTTTCATTTTCCTGCCATCATCCATGTGTATAAATAGCCCTGTCTTTCTTGTTGTCTCTATTAGTGATGGGATTTCTGGATCTTTTTAGGGAACCAGCTCTTTCGGCTCGGCTCACTAAAAAGAGTCGGCTCTTTCGGCTCCGAACCGGCTCTTTAGGTTGTTTTGTTGCTTTAATTAATTTATTATTAACAACAATATAAAATTATGCACAAAAGGAATTACTAATGTAAAAAAAAGTGGTTTTATTTATATATGTTTATATATATATAAATATATGGGGTGGCCCCTAGAGACAACGCACATACAAACTCCAAAACACATTTCTAGCGTTAACTGAACTTCCAAAACAGAGCTACCAAGATCACTTGAATTACACAATTGACAGCATATGTGTATTGTTTGTGTATTTATACACAAGCACTCATATATATTCAAATAATTCAAAACAATGTTCATTTACCTGTTACTACCACACACCAAATCCAGTCGTTGGTACTTGCTGGCTTGTGTAGCCACTAGGTAACAAAAGCTCAACACTGCGCCTAGCATCCTGGAGCACTTCTGTTGTCTTTTGTACGTGTTTTGGAGTATTTACGTGCTTCGTGGTTTGTACGTGCTTCAGAGTTTTTACGTGTTTTGAAGTTTGTACGTACTTCGTCTCTAGGCGCCACCGTAAATATACTTTTATTTATTCACTCCACATAAAATGTAATAAATAAATCATATAATACAAAAACCAACTATTCACATTTCAACTTTTCACTTTTAACTATTCTGCTTTTTCCCTTTAAACAAATTTAAAGTGAAACAACACAAAACACTGCAAACCACAACACAATTAAATATAAATTAAAATATGAAAACAAAAAGAACATGCATATTCTCTGTCAAATGGGCCTGCATGAATAAACTTTCTGTATCATTTATCATCCGCAACTGAAAATAGCTGGGGATGATTATTCTACCTTTCTAATGTGAAGTTGTTGTCCCTGGCTCTCTTTCTCTGTCTCTCCCTCTCGCTCTGTACCACCCCTCCCCCCTGTTCCCAGCGCAAGCACAAGGCTCGCGTGCGGAGTGAAGCGGAAAAAAGTGCGAGAGAGAGGGTGAGAGAAAGAGAGAGAGAGGAAAAAAAAAACCACGGCTCGCGATAAGGAGCCGGCTCGCGTCATTCATGTCAAGGAGCCGGCTCTAAGAGCCATTTCGTTCGCTACCGACCCATCACTAGTCTCTATTGCATCCTCCTATCTTCTTTTAAGTTTCCTGTGCCTAGTTATTTACTTATCGTTACACTCAATGTAAGAATGAAGAGAATCCTTTATAAGACTCAAAGGGAGATTAATATAGGTTTAAACCCACCTATGGCTTCTTCATCAGTAACCTGCCTTCTGATATCATCATTTATGTAGTCTATAATTACATAAACTCTTGAATTTATCAGTCACCAGAAGGTTTTGAATCATAAATATTTATAAAGAATGATGTTCAAAAATATATCAATTTGAGCTGCTGTGTAAGTTTTAAAAAGTAAAGATAACTTCTTCTTCTGCTGTTGTGTATAAACTGCTTCCTCCAGAGGAATATGTATGATGTTGAGATTGATTTGTCTTAACTGTCTTAACTTTGTTTGTTCATCCGTGGATACATTTTCAGAGCATCATTAAGTGCTGAGGGATTGCTTGAAAGTTTGCTTGAAAGTGTTTTGCACTTGGAAAAGTTGCCTTTCTTTTAATGACGTGTCTTATTTTTACCGGTGGAATGAGACTGTAAATGACAGATTAGTACTCTGAAACAGGGAGATCATTAATAGTGTATAGTGACCATCTCCGGCTATAAAACAAAAAAACTCAGTAATTCAACAGCAGTGTGCAGTGTTGGGGAGTAACGTAATACATGTACCGGCATTACGTATTTAAAATACAAAATATGAGTAACTGTATTCTTACAGTTACCGTTTTGAAAGGTGATATTCAGAATAGTGTTACTTTGTTGAAATAAAGGGATTACACAGCGGTCTTTTCCTGTTTCATATGTTAGGCTATGCTCTCTCTATTTTTCGTAATTGACTATGTGCACGTTAGCATATGCTTCTTCCGGTGCGGAAACTCCTGTGGGGAGCTTTGTTTCTGGTGTCCTATTCTTGCCCTGTTTACGGTCCAAAACAAGTTAAGCAAATGAATGAATCAAGCAGCGATTTACATTTCTATAGATGTCTTGGCCATTTACCCACTATATCTGTAAATGATGTTCATCGACTTGTCGATATTTTTTCCCCTGCGCCTCAGAGCAAAAGAGAAAAGGGATTCAAATTTTATATTTCTCAGTATCTGTAAACAGCTGTCCCTCATTTATCGCGGGTGTTATGTTCTAAAAATAACCAGCGATAGGTGAAATCAAGTAGACAATTTTATTTTTTGACGGTGCAAAATGTTTTGTGGACATACAGTACTGCACTTCAGAGTCACACTGCTAGCGATCGATGCAGCGATTCTGTACTGTACAGGTGAGACGTCACGGAGGAGATCTGGTGTTAGCAGCGATCAGGACGCAGGACACAATGTGACGGATAAAAAAATAAGCAGGCAAACTTGCACTAAAAAATCTGCAAAACAGAAACTTTTTTCACGGTTTGTTAACATGCTGTGTAGGTGTGTACTTGACTAGCTGATCTCGACATAATGGGGGAAACATCTGGTTTGACTATTCTTCACCTGTAGTTTGAATGCTGAACATTTGCCTGTTTAAATCATAAGACCAGTCACTATACAGAGATGTGCTTCTGAATGTGGACAATGTGTCTTCTGCATGCAGTAATGCAGTTCTGCTTGTGTTGAGTGATGTAAACAACTGATCGATCTAAACTCTTTAAACGTCAAAATTGATCATTAGATTTTTTATGACACGACAGTGGTGAGTGTTTCCACCTTCTCCTCTTTGTAACTTAACACGATCTTTCCGTTTTCGAGTATTGGACATGATTTTGGAGTATATCAATTGACCTCAAAGTAAAGCTACCGGAAATGTACAACCCCACATCCTGTCTCAAACCAGGAAGTTAGCATTTTCTCGTGCACATGGTCTATTCCACGCTGGTGGAAAACCAAACAAAACACGCATTAAAAGGCTCTAATGCCTGTTTCTCAATCTCACGGCCCATGTCACCCCTACTTGCAGCCCGCATAATGATGTAAAGAAATATTTTTAAAAGTTATTTTTCAAAAAATTATTTAATATGAAGGCAATAGGCAGAGTGTTACAGGCATAGCCCTAAAGAAAGTAGCCTCATGGGCAGTGTAGTCCGTGCTGCAGGGAGAATGGACTGCCATACCCGTTATGTGTCTGTGAGCGAGGGAGGGAGAAAAAGGAAAAGTACGAGCTGTCATCGAGCAGAAACGGGAGCTGGAAGCATGTAAATATAATAATAACCACTGCAGCCAAGAAGAGTGCCTGACGAGCCCAGTTGTAAGTAAGCTATTAAGACTCGACTGTACACCGTGTTCGTGTTTTCCTCCAAAAACAATAAGTTCCGTTGGAGCAGCCTTTCAACGCCTCTCTCTGTCTCTCGCAAGCAAAGTTGACCCAGACAACAAAGTAAAGCTATTTTTTGGCTACGAGCCCAACACGAACCAAACGTATTAGCCAGAGGTCCCTTTACTACGGTTCGGAGCCGCGAACCTGTTTTATATACGCGCGGAATAGTTTTAAATCACACAGCAATAGTACATTCATGTAGTTGTAAAAAGCATGATAATATATTAAGTAATCCAAAGTATTCAGAATACGTTACTCTCATTGAGTAACGTAACTGAATACGTTACAAAATACATTTTGGGGCATGTATTTTGTAGTCTGTAGTGGAATACATTTTAAAAGTAACCTTCCCACAGATGTGGACTGTATTCGTGGGCATGGCTCAAACATTCTAAAATGATGACGTTTACAAACAAAACTTTAAATTGTCTACTTTATGACAAACGTGAACAATATAAGTAACTCCCTCTCCAGTGAGAGTCCAAAAATGGCCCTGTAGTTGCTTCGAATGAGCTCATATTTTTATTAAAATGGTACATTTTCTCAGTTAAAACATTTGAAATGAATCTTTAAATCCAGAAAACAGTCCAAATATGAACCTTTTACATTTCTAGGTCTCGTAAGGCTATCCTGAGGTCCAGTAACAAGCCTCAGTGGTCAGTTTGTGCAGATTATATGTGTGGAGGAAAGAAATGGATCTTTACTGAACTCTGAACATGAAGATCAGACTTAACCCTCGTGCCGTCACCCGAGTCAGGTCTTCTGAAAGGCCTCCCAGGCTGCTTTGCTGTAATTGTCTTCATTACTTCATGCTGACCTGCGTCTGATTCGTCACATCTGAGTCCTCGCCACCCCTCCACTCTCACCTTTTCCTTGCTTTTACAGTACCTCACACTCAGCTTTGTTCATTTAATTAAGGTGTAATTATATCTGAGGCTGCAGACATCCAGCGTCAACTTCTCTGCAGGTTTAATATCCACCTTTCACGCTAAATCAATTCTCCTCCAAACTGAATCTGAAATTAAATCTCAGATCATGTTAAATCACATTTGAATCAGAAAATTATGCTACTTTAGAATAAGGACATCACATGGAGCTCAGAAGGATGACTGAAAGAGTAATAATATGTTAATAATTATCATCATCTTCATCATTATGAATCTAAAACACTTCCCTCTGGTTAAGTATCCTTTGCGGGGAATGTTAAATGTGCTTCACAAACTGAAACTGGATCAGGTTCAGACCACCAAAGGTGCTAGCTTACATAAAGACTGATGACCTTCTTGTTTTAGTTCCTTTAGGCTGACAAACTCTGAGGCCAAAGAGGAGATTTTTCCTCTCCGCTTTGACTGATCTAAATTTACTGAGAATATGAGCTGAAGAAGAGGTGGACTCCTTTTGTGAAGAGTCCCGTTGATGCAGTGTTGTGTGTTCTGTGTTTGTGATAATGACTGATGTGATTGGGTGAGTGGAGAGTGTCTCGTTCAGAGAAAGGCGCGATCCCTTTGCTTTTATTTTCAGGCGATGTGCTTCTGCTGGCTTAGTCAGAATCCACCTCAGTTTGCACCAAGCGTGAAGTGATGTGGATAAAGCTGTGGTTCGCTGGAACACGGTGGAATAAGAGTGGTTGCCCCAAAAGGGAGCAGTTTATGAATTTTGGGATCTGGACAGTGGATATCTGCGGGGTCAGTGGTAATGTGAGCGCTGTGCTGGACTAAAGTGAAGCTTAAATGTTACCTCAATTGTCATCCTGAGCTCTCAATAATGACCAAAATGAACAGATTCAGATACAAGGGTTAGGATTAGGATTCAATTTTATTGTCATTACACATGTATAAATACAGGGTAACGAAATACAGTTTGCATCTAATCAGAAGTGCAAAAGCAGTAAGTGCAATAAGAGCAGATTATATACAGATAATATACAGATAAGACAAAAGTTTCCTGTGAGCCCTACAGACAGGCCGAGGAAATCCTGTAGCAGTAAAGTGAGCCTTTGAATCGTTCAGTCTTCTGTGTTCATGATATCTCAGTATTGACCAGAAGAACAAGACTGCAGGTAAAAGAGGCCGGCACAGTTTCTGACTGGTCTCAAGCAGGCAAATGCCCCTGGTGGATTCTAAGGCTTACCTGTCACTCACCTGACTGCCCACTCTTCACAGATCTCCACTGCCCACTGGTACCTCCTCCTGAGCTTTGCTTGCTTGGACTCTCAAATAAGACCTCATCCTGCAAACCCTTTCAGTTACTGCCCTTTAATAAACAAAGCATACCTAACTGTCTCCCTCCCACTCTACAGACGCTGCTCATGTTCAGTATGATGAGGACGCGTTTCTCTACGGTCTATCACGGCTCAACACTCAGACAAACGGACCTTTAATGACTCTCTCTATTGTGTGACTGTCTTCTCTCTGCGTCAGAATCTGGCGGACATGCAAAGCTCAGAGGTAGAATAAGAAACCGCTGGATCTGGTCTGGGAACACCTCAGTATCCCAGGCGAGGAAGTGGAAAACATTCCTGGGGAAAATGATACCAGGAATACACTGCTTAATCACGACCAAATTTCACATAGGTAGAGTAGATGGAGCTCGCCTCTACAGAGACCTTTTTACAGCTGTAAGTTTTACTGAAATTTACGGGAGACACCAGGCTGAAAAAAACGCCCACAAGCTCATGTCCATGACCTTCTTTATCCTTGGGATTAGCTCAGGCTGTAAGTAGGCAGCAATTTTCTAGGATTTTGCCAAATTTGCAGATAAATAGAGTACATTGTGTCTTATCCATCAACCTGCTGACATTTCTTCTGTTATTTCCTGAACAGCTGATGTTCCAGCTGCACGAGCTCACTGCTCTTCTAAAAGAGAAAAAACGCCTTCTTCACCTTTTCTCAGCAAACTCTTGTTCCTGCTGCTGCTTCGGCATTCTGTTTTATGTTTGTCTTCGCACACACATACACACACATACACACACACACACACACACATACACACACACGAAGAAGCACACCGGAGAGGCGGTATCAGGGTGAGACATGTTGGTTAGGTAACAAAGCGCTGAGCTGTAATTGGAGACTTTCTCGCTGCCTCCTCCGAGCTGACATTGATTTAATTGAATTTAATTTCGACTCCCTCCATGGGGACGCTCAGATAACATTAATTAGGTTTTCTCTTTTAACTTTTTTAATACTACCCTTGTGTCCCTACAGAGTTTATGCAAAGCCAACCTACCTGTCTATCTCGCTGTCTATCTGCCACTCGTCTTTCTGTCTGTCTTCTAGACTCCCTCCATCCCTGTCTCTACATACACTTTATTTTTCACCTTTATCTCAACCCACAGCTCTAATAGGAGCTATTTCACCCGCACACATAAATATTTCCTCTGACACACACAGAGTCTAGGTGGTAGTTATGGATACAGTCCAGTTTTTAAATGTGTTTCTGAGCGCTCAGGACTGATGCTGTGACTGCTATATAATTACAGTTGACAGGCAGGAGGCAGACAATAAAAGCAATACATCCACTGTGGCTTTTATCTTTGAATACTTAAAATACATGCACTGCATCAGCAGAGACTTCCAGGGTCTGACAAAACTATAGAACTGAGCTGCCACACTTTTATTTTGTAAAGATGTTTTTTTGTTTTTGTTGTTGCACCTCCTGGGGACAGACTGTACATAAATAATGGACATGGCTACCATGATATCACCCACTGGTTGTGGATTTATCATTTGGAGATTATTTATCGGAATTTCAGAAGCGGGACCACGGCTCCAAATACGCTCCTTCTGGTTCTCATCTATATAGGTTCCCCCAGTTCTGCAAACTGTTCATTCTCGTTTACGTGCCCCACCCTCCCTCTCTCCTCTTTTCAATTCTTTAGCTTCTTCACTCCTATTTAGTACACGGGGATCTGCCAGGCCCGGGAGCCATCACCAGTCTCCTTCGAGGCCTTCCCCAAACCGCAGCTCAATTCATGTCCAAGCATTCACATTTACCTACTGAAACGCTGTCAAACCTAAAATGAGGACGTGGGCCCAGCCAGTGAAATTAGAGTTTTGGTTACCACTATCTTGAATTTTGGGAGTCAGAAATGTGCCATAATGTACCAAATTGTCAGCTGGAATTAACCCCGGCTAATCAACACTCAGTAACATCCAGTTTCTCCTGGACGCTCTGTTAGTACAGTGGCCATATATTGGTATATTGGTCACATGATGTAATTATAAATGCTCCAACAGCACAAACACGGTCCAGAGGTTTATTGTGTTAACTGGCTGATGATAATAAGATCTTTATTTTGTAAATCATAATAATTAATTATTGTCTTCATAATAATCTACATAATCAGAGCATAGTCTTTGGATATTCATGAAATTGACAGAAACAGACTTCAGCAGCTATAAAGCAGAGTTAACTTTAGCACAACAACAAACTGCTGATTCTGTTCAGAGTTTCTCTCTTGGTAAAGCTTCCACACTTTACTTTTTCTAATTCAATGAAAAAAATAAGATTTCTTTGTTTCTATTCAAGATTTTCAGCTACAAAATGTAAACCTTCCCTTTATGTGAGGATGAATGTATTATTGAATCATCCAAGGCCAGCAGACACTGTGGGAACATTTCACACTGGAGCACTAGTACATGGTGTCAGGTGAAAACCTTGCATTTCCAAATGATTGTAAAGACTATAAAAGCAGAGACAAATAGAGTGAGATTTTTTTTTTTTTTTTGGATTCTCAGAACGACAAAGTAAGAAAACTGAGAATCCAGTGTTTTTCATCAGCAGCAGAATGACTTTAAATGGTTGTTCTGTACACCTACACTGCATCAACACCAAAGCTGGCAGCCTGTATTGTTCTACTCGCAACAAAAAATTATACAGAAGCAATCAAAGCGATTTCTTTTCATCACCAGGACAGCTACAGCGTGTTTGCATACAGATATGAAAGACAAAATGTGGATGGAGAGCAGTCAGAAAGCATGTGAGTCTGCAGCTGCAGATTTATCCCTCCCACCTCCACCTCCACCACCAACACCCCCACCTCGTTTTCATCCCCTTATCTTCATTTAGCTCCCAGAGGCTTTGGTGCTGCAAACACTGCCGCATGCACTCGCATTCACACACACCTGCTGCAGTGCATATAACGTGCACACGCTGTTATAACAGCAGTGTGCAACCTGATGATGATCTTCCTCCACTATTTAACAAACTGGACCAGATTAAAACACCTTTTCATGGTTTTATGCTGCCGATCTTTTATACTTTCATGCTATTCTTGTATGCTGACAGACTTGTATGTCTTGCTGCGCTTTGCGTGGACATCCTCACCTTTCTGTGAGTAATTCTGCGTTCCTTTCATAAAATTAGCCAAAAAACACCTCACTATTTTACTTAAAGTATCAAAAGTGAAAGTGTTAAATGGAATAATATTACTTCTGCAGGTGTTTAAGCTTCTAACTACTCTGCGGTCAGTGGTTAGCATCGGTTTCTCATCAAAGAACAGACATTTATTCATAAAACATACATGTAAACTAGCCACTGTTAACTGGACACACACGCGCTATCAAAACGACAGATGCTTAACATGGAGCCCTGCTTCCAGAGACAATTTCCAACTGCCGTCACAAGATGGCAGTAATTTAAAGGATGTTAGTTTCCAGTTCATGCTAGCAGGTCAGTCAACATTAGCCAGAAGAAAGTGGATCAGATTCAAATGTCCTGCTGATGTCACCCATAGTTTTAACCCAATTATCAACGCCCTGTTTGGTCAGACGGGCTTTATTAGATAAAACTAGACTTCTTCTGGCTAATGTTAGCTGACATTAGCTGCTTCACTCAATACAGGCTTGAGCTAAGTATTGGCTCCGATGTTAAATGACTGTGTCTGGCTGTTTTCAGTGTTTAGTTACAGGGAGCACTAATAACAGGAGAGCCTGTTTTTTTTTTTTTTTAAATTTGGGCTTTAATGCATATAAATGAAGTGAAATGAAAATATTCTTTTATAATGGAATTGCATTTCTTATTATTATTTTACTTGAAGTAATAGCTACTGTTTCCCCTGAAGCGAGAGCCAAGGCGGAGGAATGTGGAACACCAGCACAAATTTGATGAAGCTCAGCTCAGAGGTGGAACACAGGTGAAGGAGGACGCTTTTAACGGTTGGTGCAGATTCACAGCGCTTTCTTTAAAACTGGCTTAAGGTGTTTTTGAGTTTCTGTGATCTATTAAATATTACCTCATCAATCAGCAATCATGTGGTATCAATGTGGTGAAATTCCGACTTGCATCACTTGGTTCTCCTCCACCTGTTTCAATGTCATGACACATACAGGTGCGCACGCATCCTGAAAAACACTGCAGGCCTTTCTGCCTCCTGCTGTGACTGCAACACATCAAACACTCTCTCTCTCACACACACACACACACACACACACACACACATATACACACACACACATGTACGCACACAGACACACACTTCATGTATTGCATCATGTGTAAATGTGCATAAACACCCTCTCTGTCAGCGTGTTTGCGCGTTCAGGTGGTGTGAGCGAGCTAAAGCGACAAGCGACTGACCGAACTCCTGCCATCGCCATCGCCGCCACTGAATACCAAAGAGCAGCTCCCACTGAGCGTAAACACAGGGCGCAGCAGGGCCGTGACAGATGACGGCAACGCTGCTGCTCCTGAGCACCTCCGGCATCAGACGCTGAACGTCAGTGGAGGGAAGATAATCACAGGCCGACGGCAGGAAAGGAGACAATATGGAGGCAGGAGGAGCAGGGTGAAGTGCTCTAACAGCCTCACCACAGGATGCTGGCCTCGGAGGCGGAGTCAACCCGTCATGCAGAGTCGACTCGCCTGAGTCTGCTGTGGAAGGTGGAGGCAGTCAACTCCTCTCCTCTCATCTCCTCTTACTGTGGTTTCTAGCTGCTGCAGGTCGGGTTCCTTCAAGTTTTTTTGGCCAGCAGGTGGCAGAGGCCTTCGTCGACCTTTACACCCCAGGCGCAGCAGCTCCACCACAGAGCTCCTCCATCACTTAGTTTTCACATATGAAGGTATAGATTTGTTCGACTGATAACCTCCTCCAAGAAAAGCTGTTTTTATAAAGAAGCAATGCCTGAGAATCTATCATAACCTTTAAACACGTTACACAAGTTTAGAGTGTAAAATGCTGTGTAACGTGTAGCGGTGTAACGTGTAGCGGTGTAACATGTAGCGGTGTAACGCTCCAATGCTCCAAAGCAGCCAATAACACATCAAGATGCGCTCACATCCACAGGGATACTGGCAAGTTCTGTTAACTAAACGTGCGCCGAAATCAGTGCCTTTGTTACACCTGACCATTTTTTCACTACATCGTCATGCCGTTTGGATTAAGAAATGCCCCAGCCACATTCCAGCGACTGATGAACACTGTGTTACGTGGAATCCGAAATTGTGAAGTGTATTCGGATGATATAGTGGCCTATTCATCCACCTGGACTGAACACCTCAAAACCCTTAGCGAAATATTTGACCGCCTGTGTGATGCCTCTCTGACACTAAACTTGGCTAAATGTGAGTTTGGAAAGGCTGTTGTAACCTACCTAGGCAAGCAAGTAGGACAGGGTTAAGTCCTCCCTTTTGCTGCTAAAGTGCAGGCAATATTAGACTTCCCAGCTCCTCAAATGCATTGAGAGCTGCATTGTTTTTTAGGCATGGCCGGTTACTACCGTAGTTTCTGCAAAAACTTCTCTGAGGTAGTAGCCCCGTTTACCAGCCTTGCCAGTCCTAAGTCACCGTTCGTGTAGTCAGAGACATGTCAGTTTCCTCGGGTTTGATCCTGTACTTACTGACCCTGACTTTACATGTTCATTCAAGCTCGAGGTGGACGCCAGCGCTTTGGGGGCTGGCGCCGTGCTCCTGTAGGAGGATGAACATGGCGTTGACCATCCTGTCTGTTTTTTTGTTTTTTTTTTTTAATTCATAAAACATCAGCTACATTATAGCACGAGTGAAAAGGAAGCTTTAGCTTTGCTGCTTGCCTTGCAGCATTTCGAAGTGTACCTTGAGTCCAATCCTCTACTAACCATTGTATTTTCCAACCATAACCCCCTCGTGTTCTTATCTCAGATGCAGAACAGCAACCAATGCCTCATGCTCTGGTCTTTACTCCTCCAAGACTTTAACATTGAAATCCGTTAGAAGAAGGGCTTAGATAATGTCATGGCTGATGCGCTGTCTAGATCATGAATCAAACTTCTCGTTGAGGACGAAAAGTTTGATCTTGGATAGGGGGACATTATGATTCAGTGTTATGGATGTTTTGCACTTTGTCTGCCACACCAGAGGGCGGCATAGTTTGTGTCCTGTGTCATTGATGTTATGTGGGTTCCGGGTGTAGGCTGACCATTGATGGAGGACTGGGAGAGGCCGGCTATAAATGAGGACCCTTCTGAACCGGCACGTCCCCCAACTACTTCCTGTTCCCAACGAACTGTGCATGTGGCTGCATATGAATCTGTATTCTGGAATGAGAAGCTTTTGCTGTGTTGTAAATAGTTTTGTTGTAAATAGTTGTAAATACTTTTACTCAGTAGATTTAGAGGTGAGAAGCCATTTTCTTTTGGAACCTTTTCTCCTGTTTTTGGTTAGGGAGGCAGGTGAGGGGGTTTCCGTGTAGGTAAGCCAGTTGCACTTCATTTCTAGAGAGTTTTGTTTGTTGTTTTGGCCATGCTCACCCTGACGCCCGCTACCTTTTGGGACTTAATAAACTAACCGGATGTTGTAAATCTGTGGCAGTTTTTGGTTTGTCTTCCTTGAGAGCAGGGAGTGTGGGGGCACTTTCCTTTCTTTTCTTTTTTTTATTTTTCTTGTGTTGCACACCGGTTCCCCCTGGGCTGCAGTGTAAAATAACACTGCAAGTGTAGCTTCCTGGTTTGAAAGGTGAAGCCAGTGCAGATGTGCCTTAAAGGGGTTTAAAGGAAGTCCTACACATGTGTGGGTCTGTTTGTGCTCTGACTCTTGAGACTGTTGTATATCTATAAATACTTTTTTATATCTAGATAATAATATCATTCAGTCCAGGCAGCGGAGCAACTTCACTAAAATAATCATTCAGCTCCGCTGGACTGATTATTTTTATACTGCTTGCTGTCACTCTGTATAACTCAGTACAACTGCATTTCAGAGAATCAACCTCCAGATCATCATCATCACATTAATACTCATACTGCACTGCAGTACTGTGAGCCATAAAATTAAAGCCATGGGTCACTTTCAGAAGGTGCTGTAGATGAATGACGACAAAAAACAATTCACTTTTGCCTGTTGCTAGGTGGTTGCTTGGCAACATGATGACATAGCTGAAGGTTTTTATGTTATCTGCTACAGAAGAAACTTCAATGGCCTGAGATGTACCTGTGTGCCAGTTTTGGGTGCCGAACACACCGCATGGTACTGACAACTCCACACTGTAAAAAGTTCACTTCTTTTAATGAAGACTTCCAGGTTTGCAGTTTTCCAGCAGCTTCCAGTCATTGTTTCTTTGCAAGTTTAGCCTCCACCAGCCGATCTGGCAGGTGAGAGTTCTGTTCTCACAGCTTCCTGTGAGAAGTTGTTGGAAGGTTGCAGGTAAGTCTCACCTGAAACACAAGCAAAACCAAACTGCAACAAAACAAATTAAATCACAACCTCAGACAAACAAGAACGCAGCAGAGTCAGTGAAACACAAGTCAGATGTAAATATCATTTCTTGCTTTTTACAGGTAATTTCCTTTGATTCCAAAAGAAACTTTGTATCAACTCGCAGTCAAAGGAACAAATAGCTGACACTTTCACACATTTAAAAATCAGTGAATCCATGGAATATAAATGCTTGTGCTACTCAAACTGCTCTGGTTTACCTCAAGGTGTCATGGTCTGGGTGGTTTTCCACAGCATCGGCTCCTCCCCACTGGGTGGAGTCTTTGTTGTTCCTCACCTGATGGCAATCATACCGGCAGTATTTATGACCTGCGCACTCAACTGGTCTTTGCCAGATTATCTGCCAACTTTAGTCAGTTCTCGGCCTCACGTCTGTTCCTTGGTGACTCATTGTGTATATTAACCTTATTTCCTCTGTTTTCTCGTCAGCATCTGAAACCCACCTACCAAGCTCTCCTGGATACAAGTTTGCAGCCGCCGGTAATCTCTACCTTTTTTCGAACTGCCAGTCTCTCCTGCCTGCCTCCCTGCATTGCACGCAGCACCCACCTGGACCTCTCCTGCCTCCCTCCTCCACACAACCCCCACCTGCAAGCTTGTAAGACATATCAGTGTATTATTCTCAGATTCACTCGCAGCTCTCTGTGGGATTCCCCTGACTGCTCTCTCCTCTGTTTCAGTGCCTTGGCCAGCCACAGTTTCCCCTGCCCAGTCCCTGCACCCAGTTATCCCTGCCATCTAGTCATAGTCATAGTCATAGTATTTTCTCTCGCCTCAGATGTCTAGTTTATGTTCCTTAATTCTAGTCTGAAATTTCTGTTAGCCTCTGAGCATTGTAAATAAAGACTCTTTTCGTTACACCGCACCTCTGGCCTCCGGGTTTGAAACTGCACTTGAGTCCATTCCATTTCCACGGGCCACTGTGCCATGACACAAGCTGCTCATCATCTGTTCTGTGAACAGATGGTTCATTAAATGTGAACGTCCTGGTGACATCACAGGAAAGCTTGAGTGTGATGTATTTGTTTTACTGGTCTGCCCGCTTGAGATCAAACTGGGACAGAGTGTCACATGTACTAACGTGGCTCTAAAGAGGGGCTGAGGCCTGAAGTTTAAGTATCAGGAAATGAAATATCATGTTTCTGAGTCTAGTGGACAGGAAACATTAACTTGCCCTTTTTTCAATGATGTGTTTTTTGTCCAGTTGTGATTAACCCTTTAAGACCTACCATAGAACCAAGGCTTACTTTATATTTTTACATGCTGTAGTGCCATTTTTGGGAGCATTTCAAGTTGCTATACATCAATACAACTGTTATAGCCCATATTTTAATAATATGTATGCATTAAGTCCATAGTAACTACATAAATTGCAAAAAAGTGCAATAAACTACAAAAAAATTGAAAATTGTTTTTGGTTTTTTTACATATATTTCTACTTGGAGAAATTTAAGAGGCTTATCCCTCAAAACTTTAAATACCAAAAAGTTGCAAAAATAGTTTACAACAACAGGAAATTTATTTTGAGTGTCTTCATAGTTTTATTTTTGAGATACACCAATTTTTATATACTGCAGGAAAAATGAAAAACAATCCTATGATGCAAATTTGCAAAGAAAACAGCATGTGCATCAAAATAAACTATTTTAAGCAGTGCAATTTGAGTTCTAAGCATCCCAGCAACTATTCAGAAAAGCATAAAGTCAAACATGACTTATAAAAACACTTTTATAAGTCAAACAAAGCAATTTCATCTGCTGAAGTAAATCATTTGCAGCTCTGCACTTAAAGACAGGTTCCTAGCCATTACCATTATAGTTTAATCAACCGGTTGTGATACACTGGAATTCCACTGACTGCCTGTTTCTTCTCATTATAGTGACTCTATGTACCTCCACCCGGGCCGCTGCCCCTTTTTCCCCCTCCCCAGGATCCGTTCATGGACTCTTACATCTAGCCATAGCACAATAATTTATTATTAACAATAATATAAAATTATGCACAAAAGGAATTACTAATGTAAAAAGAAGTGGTTTTATTTATATATGTTTATATATAAATATATGCGGTGGCCCCTAGAGACAAAGTACGTACAAATTCCAAAGCATGTACAAACTCCAAAACACAGCGTTAACTCAACTTCCTAAACAGAGCTACCTAGATCACTTAAATTACACAATTAAAAGCATATGTGTATTGTTTGTGTATTCATACACAAGCACTCATATATATTCAAATAATTTAAAAAAAAAAGTTCATTTACCTGTTACTACCACACACCAAATCTGGTCGTTGGTACTTGCTGGCTTGCGTAGCCACTAGGTAACAAAAGCTCAACACTCCGCCTAGCATCCTGGAGCACTTCTTTTGTGTTTCGTACGTGTTTTGAGTTTTTATGTGCTTCTGAGTTTTTACGTGTTTTGGAGTTTTTACGTGTTTTGGAGTTTGTACGTGCTTCAGAGTTCGTACATGTTTGTACGTGCTTTGTCTCTTGGGGCCACTGTAAATATACTTTTATTTATTCACTCCACATAAAATGTAATAAATGAATCATATTGTGGCATGCAGAGGATTCTTAACAAAGAAGCTCACAGAGAGAGATTGAGCTTGTTATTCAACCCCAAGCTGGTAGGGGGAGCTCTTTATTAAAACACTTGCTGGTGCTACAATGTGCCTCAAGGTTCAACAACAGCACAACAGAAGTCACTCATGGTACAGCACTCCAAAGACCGAGTCCACTGGGGTACGAAGCACATGACCGAACATCAAGGCCGCTGGAGTGCACTTAGTAGATTCCTGGACTGCAGAACGGTAGGCCATTAGGACCAAGGGAAGGTGTTGATCCCAGTCACGCTGCTGGCGGGAGGTCAGGATAGCAAGCCCCAGCCGGGGCTGCCCAGGGGCTGATCTTCCCTGATCTTCTGCTCTGCTGCGGCACGCTTGGCAAGGGGAAGGCGACGAGGGCGGAGGCGGATGGGCCGTGCATCCCCAGTGTCAATGTCGTGTTGTACCAGGCTGCATGTAGCCTCATCCTTGGCTGCAAAGATGTCGGCAAACAAGTCGAGTATCTCTCGCAGCTGCCGTTGCTGATCAGCCTGGAGACCCTCGCAGCTCCTCTGGTATAGGTCCTTGACAGCTTGCTTGGTCTCTGTGGACAGTTTCTGTACTGCTGGTGAAGGAGAGGCCCCTTCCACCGCCAGCGGCGACAGGTCCTCAGGCTTTCTGACGCTGGCTGAAAAAGTGGAGGCAGGCAGCGGGACTTCCTTGGTGGTGTGGAGCTTCACAGCCTCCGTGCCCAGGTAAAGGATTGCTCGGGACACGTCCACTGTGGCCTCCCATTTGGCTAGCAGGTCCAGACCAATGATGCATTGGTCCTGGATGCTGGCTAGCCAGAACTGGTGGTCCACAGTGCAGTTAGCAACAGACACCGGGAGGGATCTTTCCCCCTTAACTTTGCCACACTCCACCGTGACTGTGGTGATGTGGAGCTGAGTAGGCTGCCAACCCTGCGGTCTTGGGCCGTCAGTGCCAGGGAGGACTCCGGCATGTACCAAGGAAAGCGTGGATCCAGTGTCTATCAGGGCTCTACAGGTGGTGCTGGCAAGCTCACAGTCCAGATACAGTCCCCGTGTCTGGCCCAGCCGGCCAACCCGCAAGTGTGATTCGGAGGACAGAGTGGTGGCGGGGGGCAGTTCCTCCATTGTGCCACCCCGCCTTTGTTAACGGCAGCTGGGGTGCCAGGCTTCGTGGGCTTGGTGCTGGACAGTAGCGTGCGATGTGGCCTGGTTCTCCGCACCGATGGCAGTTGCCCCTGGATTGGTCTCCTGCTCGTCTATTCCCTCGCCAAGATCGCCAGGGTGGTGTGATGGTGGTTTGGAGGGCCTCCTCCTCCTGGTCGCTCCTTTCGTAGTCCATTTGGCGCACTCGGGGACTTGTGCCAGGGCTGCATGCACCTGGGCTGAGCACATGCTCCACTCTTTCAGCCTCAGTTAGAGCTGCTGCCAGGGTTTCTGGTGCATGCAGACGGATGTGCTCTTGTAGTCGTTTTGGCTGGAGACCCCGGATGAAAGCCTGGAGAGCAAGCTCTTCCTGTGCTGCAGCATCAAAAGCAGGGTACCCTCTTCATGCATAAAGACGTAGGTCAGCAGCATTGGCACCCAGACTCTCCTCTTGTCTCCGTGGGCGGCTAGCAAGTTTATCTCGGGCATCATCTGCATGTGTACGGAGACCAAACCTGCTCTGCATCACTCAGGCAACAGTAGGCCAACTTAAATGCTCTTCTGGCTGAAGATCTGTGAGGATCTGCAGGGCCCTGCCTTCCAAGGCGAGTGCAACTTGGACAGTTGTCTCCTCTGTTGACCATCCGTTTTGCTGAGCAGCCAGCTGTACCTGGATAAGGTAGGTCTCTGGAGGTGCCTCCCCATTATAGCATGGCTGCTTCATGCTCCCCCGGACAGGAGCCCCTGATGGCAGCGGCGGCTGCACTTGGTCCAGGAGGCAGTTGGTGTTGTCCCCCTCGGCTGCCAGTAATGACGGTGTGCTGCTCTCAGGCATCACCATGAGTGGAGGCTGGCTGGCTGCTCATGGTCTTGGAGCCTGCAGCATGCCTTGGCGGCTCTGACAGCTTCCCAGTGGGTGGGGGTGTGAGGCACCATCTGGTAAGCCCAACAGATCTTCCCCTGGCTGGCTTGCTGCTGCCCGGGGCTCTCCCCGCTTCTTCAGTCGTGTTCCATTCACCGCTTCCAGGCGAGTGATAAGCTCCTCAATCTTCCTTAGCTCCTCTTGCTCTTTCAGAATAGTGGCCACACTCTTGGAATCCCACTTCTGACACCAATGTGGCATGCAGAGGAATCTTAACAAAGAAGCTCACAGAGAGAGATTGAGCTTGTTATTCAACCCCAAGCTGGTAGGGGGAGCTTTTTATTAAAACACTTGCCTGTGCTACAATGTGCCTCAAGGTTCAACAACAGCACAACAGAAGTCATTCATGGTACAGCACTCTCTCTACAAAACAACAACTGTCAGTGACTCTGCACTACAGCGTAAACACAACATTCAAGATAACAGTTAAAAGTAACGTAACCATAAACAATAAAACAAGAACATCTAAACAGCAGCACATGTCCCTGGCTCTCTTTCTCTGTCTCTCCCTCCCGCTCTGTTCCTGCGCTACTGCAAGTGTAACTACCGCCCCTCCCCCCTCTTCCCAGCGCAAAACACAAGGCTCGCGTGCGGAGTGAAGCGGGAAAAAAGTGTGAGAGAGAGAGGGTGAGAGAAAGAAAAAAAACCCACGGCTCGCGATAAGGAGCCGGCTCGCGTTGTTCACGTTAAAGATCCGGCTCTAAGAGCCATTTCGTTCGCGACCGACACATAACTAACAAACACAAAGGGTACAGAGATACACCGAGCAGGACTTCTGGTAAATCTGTCAGTGGTGTCGACATTATTGAGTCAGTCTGGGATTAAACAGTCGGGTTCATTAAACGCTTGGTTTATTTAAGCTTTAGTTTATTCTTCA